>NC_134483.1:142577291-142877291 GCF_040206685.1 Ascaphus truei | reverse complement strand
GGGCCTGTATCTCCTGAAGTAGGGGGTCCTCGGACCTGCAACCAATGCGGTTCAGCTCAGGAGACCCCCTGCACATCTACACTAGTATTAAAACATACATAACAATAAACAATAATTCATTACCGTAGCGGCTATCCGCTATTGTAATGAAGCAGCATTAATGTATTTTAAATAATAGTGTGCGGGAGCAGGGGTCCCCTGAGCTGAACCGCATTGATTTCTGCCTCAGAGACCCCCTTCTTCCCGAGTTACAGGTCCCGGTATGGGGCATCGGGTGCCAGTGCCGCCGCCTTCTTTATAGCGTCCAAGATGCGACGTGGGCTCTATAAAAATGGCGTCCGCACTGGCACCGATGCCTCAAACCGGAGCCTGTAACAAGGGAAGCAGGGGGTCTCTGAGGCAGAAATCAATGCGGTTCAGCTCAGGGGAACCCCTGCTCCCGCACACTATTAATAAAAATACATTAATGCAGATTCATTACCTTAGCGGATAGCCGCTAAGGCAATGAAGGGGTTAAGGCACATTAGCATGTTTATTAGGGACAATTGCCCCCAATAAACAACACACATCCCCCCCACCCCCTAAAACATACAGTACTGTAATGGGCAAAATTACTATTATCCACATATGGATAATAATGCATTTGCCCATTTTAAATAAATATAAATTACAATAAATACAGTCAAAACATTTAACACTTACGTTTAACAGGCACCCACGATGAAGGCCGTCTTCATCCTCATATTCTTTCTGCCCATGCCCCTACGGTGCTGCAAAACATGCACAACAATTACAATAGCCAATGTAATGTCCCCTAACCCCTTAATCACCATAGCGGTTATTAACCGCTACAGTCATTAAGGGGTTAACCCACCCTCACCCACCACTCGGGAGGCCTACATACCCTCCAACTCTAACCCCCAACCGCGTGACGAGGGGGTCCGACGTCTGGGATCCCGCCAAGCTCGGTGGTCGTTCTTCTTTTCCCGCTTTAACTATACCATTTCATATATTCCTGGTACCAAAAATGTCAAAGCAGACGCTCTCTCTCGTCAGTTCGCCACAGAAACCGAAGCTAACGAAACCACGGAACCTATTCTTCCTGCCAAATGTATAATTTCCGCTAACAACTTCGATGTGTTGGACAAAATCAACAAAGCTCAAGCTCATATTCCCAGCAGGTTCAGGGTACCAGATGGACGCTTATATGCAGCTCCACGCTTTCGCCATAAAATTTTACTTTGGGGTCACTCTTCTAGAGCAGTCGGTCATCCAGGCTTCAAAAGGACAGCAGATCTGATTAAACGGACATTTTGGTGGCCAAAGATGAACAAAGATATTCTCGACTTTACTAGTGCCTGTCCTGTATGTGCCCAGAGCAAAACACTCCATCACAAACCGTCTGGAGTTCTCTTACCTCTTCCCATTCCAGAACAACCCTGGAAACATATCTCGATGGATTTCATTGTCGGATTGCCCATTTCCAAAGGAATGAACACCATTCTGGTCGTAGTGGACAGGTTCTCTAAACAAGCACACTTTATTCCCCTCAAGTGTCTTCCTAATTCTGCCACTCTGGCTGATGTTTTTTCCAAAGAAATTTTCAGGTTACATGGCGTTCCCATTTCTATTGTCTCTGATCGTGGATCTCAAATTCATCTCTAAATTCTGGTGGGCATTTTCCCAGAGACTCGGAATCTCTCTCTTGTTTTCCTCAGGATACCATCCTGAAACCAATGGTCAGACCGAAAGGATGAATCAAACTCTAGAACAATATCTAAGATGCTTCATATCTGACTCACAGGACAACTGGGTGGATCTTTTGCCATTGGCCGAATGTGCTATCAATTCCCTCAAAAACGAGTCGACTCAAGAGTCGCCCTTTTTTATTAACTTTGGATTCCACCCCAGTAGCCTTCCCCTTTCACCTTCTCCTTCAGCGTTCCGGCTGCCGTCTCTCATGTTGCTAATCTACAGGAATCTTGGAAAAAAATCCTCAAAACTCTACAATCTGCGGTTGCCAAAAAAAAGACCAAGGCGATCGTCATCATCAACCTGGGCCTTCTTTCAAACCTGGTGACAGGGTGTGGTTATCCTCAAAGAATATCAGGCTTAAGACGCCATCACATAAACTATCTCAGAGATTCCTGGGCCCATTCAAGATCTTAGAGAAGATTAACCCAGTCGCTTATCGCCTTGACCTGCCTCCCACCATGAGGATTCCTTCCGTGTTTCACCCTTCCCTCCTTAAACCCTTTGTGCAAAGTTCTCATTTTCCTATTCCCTCCCAAAAACCCAACCCAGTCTCCACCCTAGGACAACAGGAGTATGAAGTCCAATCCCTCATTGATTCCCGCTGGTGAAAAAACAAACTCCAGTTCCTGGTCCACTGGAAAGGCTATGGTCCAGAAGAACGTTCATGGGTACCAGCACATCATATCCATGCCCCAAAATTACTCCAACTTTTCCATCAAAATTTTCCACAAAAGCCCTGGTTAGATCGCTCGGAGATCGATCCTCAAGGGGGGGATACTGTGACGGTTCAGGGGATTTCTTCCCCTTCTTTCTCTCCCTCTGTCCCTTCCCTGGCCAATCTCCCTGTGCTTACCCACTCCTGTCCTGCTCCATCTACCTCTCATGCTGCCCCGTTGCCTCAGCGCATGCCCCGCAAGTCTCGTGCACCCGCGCGGTCCCCAAGCCCCTGTGACAATGCTCCCCGCTCCCAGACTTTCTCAAGGCCCGCTGCCATTCCCTCACCTCCGGTGGCGATCCCCTCCGTTACTCCGCTTCCCCCCGCTGGTGTGCCCGCGGCACTCCGCGCGTCTCGTGACGCACCCTGTGCGCGCACTCTCAGCTTACAGAGGGTGCGTGCACACGCTCCTCTTCTAAGGCCTGTCACTCTCCTGACTCCTCCTCCCTTTCCCTGCAAGCCATCTCTCTGTCTGACCCCTCTGTCTCCTCCTCTTCTCCCCCTGATCTATCCCTTCATTCTCCCTCTCTTAATCCCTGTCTGTCCTCTCTATCGTCACTCTGCATAGTTCCTGTTTTCCCTGTGTGTGCTGACCTATGCTTTGCTCCCTCTGTGTTCCTGCTTGTACCTGCTCCTATGTTACTTTGGATTTCCCTGGCACTGACCCCTGCTCGTCCTGGACTACCCTGTTCACTGTAACCCTTCAACCTTGCTACGAACTCTACTTTGCTGACCTCTGGAATCCTTGGACTTGGCTTTTGGATTTCGACTACTCTGCTCTCTGTACCCCTGGACTTTGGCGCACGGACACGACCATTTTTACATTTAACCCTACAAGACGTTGCAAGTATCCTAACCACTTTTCCAACAGGCCCAGCAATGCTATACCACACTCCTGGCTCGCTCCCACTGCTGTGGGTGTGTGGTGTAATACCGTTCCCACCTCAGTATTGGGGTCTTGCCAGGTCTGCGGGCATACAGGCGTGACAAAAGCATAGAGGAGTGTCCACAGCGGCGTACGGCACACAGGGCAGCGTGTAACACCCAAAATGGCAAGCGATGATGCAGGGGACAGGGAGGCACAGACCAAGAGTGTACTTGGCTACAGTTTGGGTCAGACAGATGAGCATCCAAACCTTCCAACACGTTTCGTAAATCAAAGTTACTTCTTCAGGGAATACAAACAGCTGAAGGAGTACACATAGTTATATACCCAGCAGCCCCCAATCAATGACTAGGGTTTCAAATTACAGCGCCAATCAATGAAAGTGCACATAAATGCTCATCAGTAGTCTGCAAACAAGGTATGCAGTAAAAGAAACAGAACATATATAACATACATAATGAAATAAAATCACACAATATATATGCGGAAAAATTCTGAAAGAGAAGAGGCCACAATTAAAAAAAGGCACGTATAATGATAACACATGCAGAGAGAGCCATAAACATATGATTGAATAAAGATCAGTACAAGACCCAAATGTCTATATCTTCATTTAACCCCTTAGGGGTCAAGGAGCCGAGTTTATAAATCCAGAAGGTTTCTTGGTAGGAGAGGTTTTTTATTCTATCGCCTCCCCTCCTATCCTTAGGGACTACTTTAATGCCCTTAAACATCAATTTACAGGGATCTTTATTGTGATGAATTGCATAATGGCGTGATAGACTATGTTTTTCATAACCATTTTTTATATTTCTAATATGCTACTGTATACGGATCTTTAAACACCTCTTCGTGCGGCCTACATATTGGAGACCACATTCACAGTTGACCAAGTAAACCAAATGGGTTGTATTGCAATTAATAAATGAGTCGATGGCGAAGCTCTCACCATTCACAAATGACTTTCCTCTCAGGGTGTAGGTGCTTACAAATCGAGCACCTCCCACACTGAAAATTCGTATTCTCATCGTATCGTGAACTGCATGCACTTTGCGGGGTTTCCGATGTGACAAAACCAGTTCATCTAAGTACATCCTCATGGAAGTTTGATAGGAACGTGGTAGACGCAAGATTTGTGAAGTATCTTTCTTTTCGTCTGTGTCCTTGCAACAAAGCATACTGCAGCAGGTTAGATTTGACCTGTGTGCTTAAAACAGTATATTAGTATCTAGGTAAAAATATAAGAATATATGCTAGAAAGCAAAATGTGATTAAGCTGAACGCCTCTTCATCTTCATCTTCGGAAGAAATGAGAAAATACGAAGCAAAATAACAAGGATTATTATCCCTAAAATAAAAAACAATAGTGGTTTTAAATAACCTAGGATTCCAAACGCATTTCCTAGTCCACTAAAAATACTTTTACCAGTAGATTGTAGGCTAGTGCCTATTTTTGTCAAAAAATTACCTGTCATTGGCCAAAAAGTTTTCAATGATTCACCTAGTGTAGTTAACCACTGGGGAAAATCACCTGGGTGCAAATCAACACGTAGTAATTCACTGTGAACTCTCTGTAAAAGGGTATGTACTATATCATGTGTGAACCCTATAGTAACCTTAATTTTCTTTAAATGTGCCAAATAGGCTGTCATGTGAGGAAGGATCAGTGTGATAGCTGGTACCTGGAAATATACTCCAGATGTGAATTTCTGATGTAACAGAGGTGGAATAAGTGTAGTACTATAACACTGTATACTCCCATTAACCGTGACAAGTGATGCCTGAAAAGGAGGAATATCGCAATCCTTTTCTGTAGATAACACTATGTAACTCCCATTATCTAGGCTGTGAATTAATGTAAAAGGGGTTTGAATAGGCATTACAGTTATCGGGCAGTTGCTACCTTGCATTCGATCATTGCAAGGCATGTGCTGTATAATGTCATCACAAATCAAATAACCTCTATCAACACATCTTATAGTGCTGATGAAAAATTTACGATCACATTTCACAGACATGTACTGAAATGGTTGCGCAACCTGCACCCTTGCGAAATAAGAACCTGTATGTGTTATGTGTCCAAAATTAAGCAGTTCCCAATTTGTTGTATATACGTCTCCTGGAATAAATAATTCATAGTATATAAAAACTTCCCATAATGAGTCATCAGGGTTATGAACCCGTCTGTGGTTTCTTTCTCGTGTCATAAACTGTGGTTTGTGAAACATATGCCAGGATCTCAGATTCTTTCGGACTTAAATTGAGAGTCTGTGTGATCAAAGTGAGATTTAAAAGTGATATGTCAATCTTTTTACTTTGCAATGTTAACCTGATAGAAGTAATGTGATTAAGAATAACCAAAGCTTTAATTTCTTCAGATAACACTGTTATGTCTGAAATTGTGTAGGAAACAAATTTTATCATGTGATCTCTTAACACCAAAATACCTCTCCTTAATTCTTCATCATTTGAGTCAGAGATTTGACTTATAACAGAAACAGAATCACTCAGCAGGTGTCCTGTGGTTATAAGAACATCATCGTTAGTAAGCAATTTTCTTGTAGATGTTTTACTTGAAACTTTACATTCATTCATGAACTCTGTGTCATTTTCATAATACACTATGGCATTAATCGTTGCATTCGTACCCCACATTGCTTCTGAGTAGGGCATGTTAACAATATTATGTGTGGTGCACGTATCATAATCACAGGGTTTATCATTTGGAGCTATTTGAACATTCATCAAATCGCTCATCGCCCTGATTACCGTGTCAACATTCCTATGCAAACTATCATTGAGACATTTCTGGAACAGGGAGTAGACTTTGTAATTAGGTTTCATAATCACTATTCGCTCCACACACCAAAAACCTCGTAATCCAGAAAAATGTAAAAATCCTTGATCAATCATTTTCGGTTGCCAGTTAAAATAGCCTTGCGTGAGATTGTAATAAAAGGAACACGGTTTACAACCGTATTTGAATACTGTAGTGTCCTTATCACAGAATCCTTCATTGATCAATTTCTCCAATGTGATACCACACGCATTCTTGAAACCTTTACATGAATGGCTGTAGTATGTAGTATTGGTAAATGTAGCAAAGCGTGGTTGAGTGCAAGTGTCCCATGCTGTAGGTTCACGAAACAACATACCATCACCTTTTATATTCCATTCTTTCGGAAGTGCTGCTGTCTTTAGCTGTCCAGTTTTAGCATCTTCCATCACATCTTGAAGTTTGTGTAACAGGTCCTCAGCGGTTATTGATGAGTTCCACCATTCTGAGTAAATACTGTCAGTACAAAAAACAGCAGACGTATAAGGTCTTACCCCTCCAGGTATTCTGTACTCTTCTTCTTCAGCACCTTCCCAGAATGCCACTCTTGGATCAGTCTGTCCATTGGGAACGAATCCGTTCTGAGTGATTTGACCTGTATTCAGATAGAAAATAGGGTATTGCTTATACCTTATATTGTCCATGGTCACACCAGGCCGAGGGCAATGATCAGCTTTCAGCTCCTTCGTTGGCCATTTACGTGTTCCTTGAAAGTCAATGAAATAGCAATGTCCAAATTCAGCATGACAACGTTGTTCACGGTAGCTTTGCTGCTTCCAATGGTCATGAAGGGGTAAATCATATTTCAGGCTTGTAGATTGCAGCTGTTGCATCTGTGCATTCAGATGTTGTGTCACCAGCTTCCTTCCTTCTGGCGTAGTTATACCAGCTTCTTTAGCTAGCACAGTAGAATCAAACAGCACAACCTGTGAAATCCCCAAAGTCTTTCGTTTCTGGATGATAGGTTTAGGAAACGGCTTCCAATACACACCTTGAGGTATACCCACCGACTGTACCTCCACCGGTTTCAAATCGTAGTGTAGTCCTCGTTTCACGATTCCGGAGTCTGGTGTGGTAATACCGTGTGCTGCTGTACGTTTCCAGTCGATGATCTCTCCTTCTTGCTGAGTCACAAAATGCCATTGTAACCTGAAAATAACGCTGGCCGATATTGCTAGAAAAGCAAAACAGATTGAGAGACACAAAATAGTCTTTAACAGTCTTTTCTTTGTGATCACCTTAGCCATTGTTTGATAGGCCTTCTGGTAAATATTGCGTTGATCCGGTATGGCAGGTAACACATATATATGTCTTTGGTCACTGTCAGGGAAGTCAGCTTCAGCTTGTAGGACCTCACCTGCATGATTATTTTCCACATCCTGTTGTCTTGCAATCTGTGCTTCGAGAGGCTGCAGCTCCATCGAAGTCTGTCGCAGATACGGTGTCTCCTCCATCTTGAACAGTGACGTTACTGCAATGAGCTGTAGGCTTAAGATTATCGATACTCACTTTTCTTTCTTTTCCTTTAGTATCTTAGATGATAAAGGTTCTTTCATTTATCTTTTTCAGTATCGTGGTAGGTTTCTTCCACTTAGGCCGCAACGGCTTTACCTTAGCAACCCTCTCCTGGACCGAATGTCCAATCTGCGGCGTCCAAGATGCAGGATTACGTGGTGTGTGGGCTGTATGGGAAAAAGAATCCCTCAATTCCTGTAAAATTAATATTTGTTCAAGTCTCCCTGGGACAGAAATAGAATCATTAGTAAACTGTGTATTCATAGGAGTACCATATAACAGTTCATGTGGTGTTTTACCAGTTACTGTGTTAGGAATATTATTTAGGCCAATTTGAACCGTAACTAAGAGTGGATACCACTGTGTAGGACGATTAGATAGCATTTTGGTTAAAAGTCGTTTTACCTCGTAATTTTTACGCTCAGCAATTCCAGTGCTTTCCGGATGCCACGGTGAGCTGAAGGCCCAATCAACACCTAATGTTGCGGCCCACTCCTTGGTTTCTGCTGCTGTGAAAGCAGGTCCACCATCGGAATGAAAGGCCTTGGGCTTAGCCACACTTACTAAGGTGTTGAGACATTTAAGCGTAGAGCTAGATGTCGTACTACGAACGGGGTATAACCACGTAAACCTTGTACAAGCATCAACACAAACCAAAACATGTTTGTAGGAATGTGATGCTGGCAAAGGTCCAATATGATCTAAATATATTAAATCAAACGGTTTGTTCGGTATTGCATTAATAATAAATGGTGGGTCTGATGATTAGGACTGTTTACCAACCGACATGGTTTACAGTTGCTTAGAACTGTCTTAACTGTTTTCCTCATGTTCGGCCACCAGTATTTGTGTTTCAGTGTCAACAAAACATTTTCTCTCCCTAGGTGAGGGTGTCCCACACTGTCATGTGCTTGCGTAGCGATCTGCATCCTGCTTGCTACAGGGGGAACAATGAATTCATTAGCATCAATTACAACCATGCAATTATTGTTGACTTGTTTAAATGAGTATTTCTTAGGATACCCAGGTGGATTAGGCCCGGTGGCATCCAGACAAGCATACAACTCTGCATCGAGACTGGCTGACTTTGACTGTGCCCTTGTTAACACTTTGTTAACGGCAAACTTCTGACTTACAGTTTGCGCGAGACTATCTGCAAACTGGTTACCCATAGTATGAACCGATGAACCAAGCGTTCTGTGCGCTGGCTCGTGTACAATTTCAATATCAGGCTTTTGATCAAGATAGGCCGCAATGGCCTTCCACTTAGCTATATGCGTTAGTGGTTTCCTTTTGGCATTCAAAAATCCATTTGATCTCCAAATTGGTAGGTCCTGCAGTGCTGAACGTGCTAAATAAGCGGAATCTGTAACTATAAGTACATGTCCCTTAACTGTAAGTGCTTCTTTCATAGCAAAAGCTAATGCATGAATCTCTGCAAACTGTGCAGAGTGATCTCCTATAGGTAATTGCCAACTATGCAATAAATTCATATGTGCATCATATTTCGCAATTCCTGAACCTGCAGATTTATTCACTCCTTCTCTGCTGGAGTCTACAGCTGAACCATCTGTGTAGAAAATGCATGTATAAAAATCATTTGGGTGTGTTTGATTTTCCCATGTCACTCCTTCAAAAGGGGATGGGAGGTCATCTAGTGTAGTTAAAGTTTTATCATGCACAAAATGTATTTGAGGATCCTCTATAATAGTATACCACTTTAACCAGCGGCTTCTTAACGCCTTCCTGTCCGGAATGGTCTGTTTCTGCAATGTTGCTAGTGAAGCTACGGAAGTGTATATATAGATATCCTGTCCCTGTGCCAAATCACGTGATTTCAGCACTGTGAGTGTAATCGCTGATAATAGTTTTTCAAGCGGCAAATATCTCTTCTCTGTGTTTGTAAATACATAAGATAATAATGTAATTGGTACTGTTTCCATAGCATTGTAAATTCTAATGTATGCAGCTAGAGGTGAAATGTTTACATAAGCTGACAATGGTTTTGTCGGGTCGCGCTGCGCTAAGTAGGAAGCATCATTAACTGCTGCTAATAACTTTCGCAATGCCTCATCCTCAACTGTTAACCATTTAAAAGGTGTTTTCGGTCTAGTCTGCTCTGACTTAATCTCGCGTGATGTTGCGTGATGTAATGGTTCAATCAGTACATTAAAATCTGGGATAAACGTCATTGAAAAATTCAGTAACCCAATAATGCTTCTTAACTGTTTTAGTGATTTAGGAACACTGATGTTGGAAACTTTTTCTCTGTAATTAGTAGAGAGACCTCTGCCATTTTCAGCTATTTCAAAGCCTAAAAATGTCACAGTTTCTCTTGCAAGCTGAGATTTCTTTAGGGAAACAAGGTAACCTGCTTCTGTCAATGTAATTAACACTTCTGTCATAGCTTTAAAATGCTCTACTTCTGTGTCATGTGATAGATAAACGTCATCAACATAAGTTTCTGTGTTGTCAAATTTAGACAATAGTGAGACTACGTCTGCTGTGAATAAAGCTGGACTATTTACAAAACCCTGTGGTAAGCGTGTAAAAACCAATTGTTTACCTTGCCAGGTAAATGCGGTTAGCCAATAACTCTCAGGCGTGATTGGATGGGAAAAGTACCCATTGCTTAAGTCAAACGTAGTTTTAAAGCGTTTACGCTGTAATCCGTTTAAGATTGAAGGTGAATGTGTGTTCTGTGCTGTCACTGAAGGTGTGACTCTGTTCACTTCCCTATAATCTAACACCATTCGCCATGAACCATCTTTTTTAGGCACTGGATATACTGCAGTATTCATTTGGCTATACTGTTCAAGCAGTACTCCTTGTTTAAGCAAATCATTGATTACAATTTGTATGCTTGGTAAGGCGGCATGATTAATTTTATATTGTGCCTGTTTCTTTGGAAGTGTAGAACATGTATTAATATTATGTACAATTCCGTTTCTAAATCCGACCTGATTTTCCCATTGCTGAAAAATATATTTGTGTGTCATTAACCAATTATACAATTTTGTTTTATCATTAAAAGCACTTTCATTACATTGATCTGTGATAATTTTTTCCAAGTCAAATTTCACAGTCAATTCCGTCTGCTTGCGGTTTTCTGTAACTTCCTCTTTTATTGTAAAGAAGGAAGCCACATCTTTGTATGCTATTAAAAAGTCACAACCTAGTCTGTCATGTTCAACTAATTCAATAGAAATTTTTCTGTCATTAATTTTTAAGTCTAAATAATATGAAGGATAAGTGCCATTTCCTTCAATTGTTTGTATCGTGATGTCGTGTACATAATTTTCATCTATTAAAATATCAGTTCTTACAAGGGATATGTCGGCTTGTGTATCTAATAGGCCAGTATAATCTTTTCCCTTGTAGTGAATGTGTAACGTTAAGTTTGTCATTCCTCAAAGAGGAGGTCTGCAGGGAAGTGAGTTATCTTCCCAACAAACTTCTCTGTGCTCGCCGGTGTCGTCGCTGCTGCAGCTTGCTTAACCTCACGTTGGCTGTTTGTTAATCCTGAAGTCAGCGTAGCAAAACCTGTACGCCTGTCACGAAATTTAATTTCGCTAGCCTTGCCTTGCCCATATCTGTCAGGAGTTTTAATGTATTGTCTAAGATTATATCTGGACACTGCACCCTCATTACGAGCTTGCTGTTCAAAGCGTGTATTTTGTTGTGTAGTCTGTGGTGTAGGAGTGTTTTGTCTCTGTGTAGGAGTCTGAAAACTTCTATTATCTCTTTGAAAATTACCTCTTCTGTCCCACTGCTCGTCTCTAGGATAAACTGGAGTCTGATACTGGGTGAACGGAGGTCTCCACTTTCTCTCTTGGACAAGAAAATTTCCCCTCTTGTCTGCGTTCGATCGCTCAGGCTTCCTGTTACTGGCTTGTGGCTTAGTTAACCCAATAGGATCACAGGCTGTTGCCCCAAAATGACAGTCGCTGCATTATGTGTCAAATTAATGATCGTGTGTATCAACGGATCATATGCCTGTTGTACATACTGATATGTGTTTGGATCAGTTGTGGTGTCTATTGTTAGATAGCAGTATCTTGCCCCAGGTCCCCACGGGCCAAATTGAATTTCAAATGCCAGAGTTTCACCATCAATCAGATTTCTCTGATACTGATTCCTCATTAAAACATTCAGATCTGCAACTCGTGCAAAATCCGTAACAGCCATGATATACTATATATATATATATATATATATAATGAAAATTGTACCTTCTCTTTTATAAAGAGGAAAAAAAAATAGCATACACGTGTACTTTCAAGATTAAATGGGTAACGTAAGATTTATTATACAACTCATGAGTAATTAACCACGTTGGAGCGCCATAATCTGGGTTCAATCCTACCTTCCTTTATCAAGTGTCGCCTTATGGTGAGTTATATCCTGCACTAAGCAGAGAACACAAACCACAATGTTGCACTTGAAAAAGTCTCGGCCACACTCTCACATATTAAGATATGGAGGGTTTCGTTAGATTATTATTTATAAAGAAAGGGTACTCAGAGTTTGTATAAGAAAAGGTTTATCATTTATTGTATCACAACAATATTCAGAAATATCAGAAATATCAAAAATATCAGAACAAGCTTCTTATAAGCTAATGGCTAGCAGTTACAGTATGTTACCAATCCATTCCTAACTATGCAGAGATTATAACTAGATATGCATTGTCAATACTCACAAACCAAAAGATATTATGATAGGTCAGCCAGTCCCAGTCTCATCTGTGTGACTTCACACTTAAGTTCGGTTCTCTCTCTGGTCTAACATGGAGTCGGGCAAACCTATTATAGAGTGTTTTGTTTACTGCGTACGTGTGTCACGTGTCATGTGTCCATACTCTGTGGTTTGTGACGTATGATGTTTACGAGTCAGAAATTACAGTTAGTGACGTATGATGTTTACGATCGTAGGACTTACAGTTAGTAACCTATGATATTTCATAAGTTACCGTTCAAACCACAGCGTGTTTACCGTTATAAGTTCCCCTTTTATGTCTATGTAACCTGTCCCAATATCCTGCCACTTCTGAGCAAAACAAGCTATTATTTCTAAGACAAGAAAACCAGGATTTTAACAGTATACTCTAAGCTATACTAGGCCTTACAATGATACTATGTATATATATATGTACCTGTGACCTGTATTCATTATGCGTTATATGCCAGAAAATACCTGTAATCCATAACAATACCAACATTTGAAAGTGTTAATTGAAGGGAAGTAAATATAAACATTGTTTTCCTGCCGGATGTCCAGGGACAGGTAGACAACATGTCTCCAGGGAAGTGGGCTTGGTTAGGTATGCTCAGACACTCAGGTGCGAAGTTAGCGCATGACCGTTGCATACCTTGAAGCATCTGCCCGGCTCTGCCTGGCTCCATGAAGTATTGGTAAACCTTGCCAATAGGTGGGGTAAGTTGTTCCCACGCTGTGATTGGCTGCACATTATACTGATAGGGCTTGTGTGATTTTAAAAGTCAGTGCAGCCGATCGGACTAAGGATTTGCTAACCAATTCTGCATTGGGGGAACTAAAAGATTACCTTCGGTGGCGTAAGTGTGGTTGCGGATAGCGCCACTAGCCAAAGATGGTTTCGCGGCTCGGTATTGCGCACCAATCCCGCTCCTGGGAATTTGTGCCTAGAGACTTTATTTCTGTGAAGTTCGTTCCGGGAACATTTTATTTCATTTTTCCCCGTCCCAGTAAGTGTTATTTCGTAGTATTTCATAGATCAAGCTGTGTATGTTCGTTTTGTAAATAAATCACAATTTATTGTATCTCTCGCTTTGCTTAATCAAAGGATCCGGGTATTAAGGTGTTAAAAGCATTGGTCTTCTGTGACAATGGGCTCTCACACAGATACCCCAAAGAAAGTAAGGGAACATAAACGAACCTCAGGGGACACTAATTTAAGACAATGATAGCAGGGAAAATATACAGCTTGCGCGATCGGGCATGTTTTTGCCCGCACCTACTCAAATGCGCTTCACTTCTTAGTGAATCCTGCATCTGGCTTAATTTCTTATCGTGGAATTACAAATTTCCCAATCGGGTGCAAAAGATCACTGCTTAGTGAATCGGCTCCATTGTGATACTCTGCACCAACACTGCTTGTTGTCCAAAGGGAAAATTGCTGCTGTAATTTATTACACAAAGCATTGCAGTTAAATGGTATAACATAAAACTATCTGCTTAGTACAGATGCAGCCACTAGTATCCGATCACTTGCCTGGGAAAAAAACGAAGGCATCTCACAGTAAATGCCTCAACATGCCTCAACATTTATGTGAAATTTCTAATGGTCCATCGGATTAACACAGCAGGGGTCCCTGCAGTTACATTCAGTTTGAATGGGACTGCATGGACACCCCCGCTGTGTTAAACTGATGGGCCATTAGGAATCTGACAGAAATGTTGAGGCATGTTCAGGCATTTACGGTGAGATTGACACAGATTTTCCAAGGCAAGTGATTTAATACTGGTGGCTGCATCTGTACCTCTTTCAGTGCACATACAAATCTTTCCGGGAGTGCATCTCCCTCAGGATGATAAGGGGTAGTCCTTGATTTCTGAATATTCAACAGAGCCAATAATTCTTTGATCAACTTGCTCTCAAAGTCTCGTCCCTGATCCGAATGCTGTATTTTAATAACATAAATGTTATGTTCCATGTATTAAATGCTATGGTTCTTCATATAATTTTAAGAAATTTATAACAAAAGTTCAATTCAGATATTATTTTCAGCAAGTTGTTTGGTAAGATAGAAAACTTTTTTACCACTTTGCCTTGAAAGGTTTTACAAACTCAAAGTTCTTTAACAGTTGAGACAAATCTAATCTAATATCATTCTTCTAGGGTATTTAGAAAATATAAGTTCTTAAATAATGCAACTTGTGCTATCATTAAGGCCAATGGCAAATTAATCAGTCTTACAATTCCTTTTTTGAATACTTGAACATTTTTTTTTAAAGAAGTGGGAGTAATTGTTTAGTGGCTTGGTGCAATTGATTTTCATTATGGATGTGGTTGGCTGGTTGTCTGTTAGGTCATCAGGGAGAGATAGCCTTTGCATAGTTAAATACAATGGAAAAAGAAGAACTTCTGGTTGCATATTTAAAAGGAGAACTTCAGTCCTTGAACAGTTCAAATGACCTTAAAAATTAACTTTCCTCAAAGCAAAGTACAATATACAATTTACAAGAAAAATTGCTTTTAAGGACTAAAGTATACTAGCTTCATAAATCAAGCTTATTTTCTAAGAACAAGGCATTAACTATTATATAATATGAAATAAATATATATATATTTAATGCACTATGATAAATTAAGCTAAATGTTTAGCAAACTATGTTATTTTCCTAGGTACTGTATACTGTAGGAAAATGCGTGTTTCTTACATGTACAGTTTAAAGAGATCTACTGTAACCTTGTTGATCAACAAACAGAAAAAGTATTTTAACACATCTTTATTCCAAACAGTATGCACAGTATGCACTATATAGAAGAGCTGAATCCAGTTGAACTTTTTTAAGTGTAGTTTTTAAAATATTTTTGAATGTGAAAAAACTACAGAGAATGACAACAGCTTGCATAGAGCAGTGAATAGAGATGTCCCACATTTTTGCTGAAGTCCATGAGCCAGGTAAAAATTTTACCTTTTATAAATGACAATTTAGCAAATTTGTAAATCCCAGCTCAGAAAAATGTTCCATGCATTTAAAGTAAATGCGCAGGCCACATATCTCTAAATTCAGGTCATACAACTATCTATATACTACTGCAAAACTCTGACATATTGGTGACATTTTAAGCATTTTGGCCATTTGCTAAATATTCCTTGAAAAAAAATCAGTGAATACCATTTGAAGACATGTGCCCATATCTAGTGATAAGGACACCAACCATTTCTAACCATTTAATAACTCAAAGTTATAAAAACTGTATTAAGTGTGAACAATATCTCAGACACAACTAAGAAGGAGAGTGTAACCATTGGCCCTAATCTAACGTAATTAAATAAGCACACCCTCACTGTTGAACTTTTAACCACAGGTTGTAAATTGAATGCTCAACGTAATACATTTACAAGTATATGCTTAAACTGCTACATAAAAGAATTAGTAAAATCTCAATAAAAATCTCAAAATCTACTCAATATGAAACTTCCTTCAATAGAATCATAATATATAGAAGCAAAAAGTGAGGAAACAGATCTCTATCTTGACCATATAAAGGTGAGAAGGACACCAGTCTTAAAAAAAATCAATATTATATTGAAGCCTTACTGTTTGTATGTGTTTACAGAAACACAGAATGGTGACCACAAGGCCAAAATAGCAGGAATTATATGGCCGCAATGCAAGCTAGAATAAGCTGGCCCTCCAAATAGAGTAGACCACTAAAAGATCACACTAGAACACAGAAAATAAAAAAAGTTTTAATGTATCAAGGTTAAATGATGAAACACGTGATTAATACTATACAATGAAAATATTAAAATCCCTGAGCGCAAGTGGGAGGCAGGTGTATGAAAGTGTGAACACTGTAGTTACAGTGTAGTTACACAAGTACAGTTGCTTACTGGACTAATCAGTGAGACCCAAGCAACCAACAGTAACCTAACAATTACAACGTGTTTAAGCTGTGTGTAGGGAGACAGTATATAAACACAGCATACAGTAGGTCAAGTAGGCAATGGCTGTTATTAAAGTAACCCTACAACCTGGTCTCAGTATTCGTCTACTCCCGATGTGTGGGTCCGGAGCTGATCTTCCTGTCTCTCCTCACTCATGCGCCTGACCGTCAACGGAGTGACATCACTAGCCCCCGACGTACTTTTCGCGCATCACTGCGTGCTTTCTCAAGGGGGAGGAGTGGTGTTAGTGTGTAATGTGGGACCTAAAATACTCTTCTATCAGAGGAGGAGTGGTCACAGCGTCCAATCACATAGTGGAATGTTTGAGCAGGCGGCAGGTAAACATTATACCACAGTCCCGCCTATCATCACAAGTGTGGAATTCATTACCCATGGAGACTGTGATGGCAGATACAATAGATTTGTTCAAAAAAAGGTTGGACATCTTTTTAGATGGGAAAGGTATACAGGGATATACCAAATAAGTATATATGGGAAGGATGTTGATCCAGGGATTAATCCGATTGCCAATTCTTGGAGTCAGGAAGGAATTAATTTTTCCCCTTAATGGGGTTTTTTGTTTGCCTTCCTCTGGATCAATAAGTAAGTATAGATATAGAATAAAGTATCAGTTGTCTAAATTTAGCATAGGTTGAACTTGATGGACGTACGTCTTTTTTCAACCTCATCTACTATGTAACTATGTAACAATGTAAGTGGATGAATAAAACTAATGGAACAAAAAACCGAATAAAGTGTATGGAAGTCAAAACGGGATGGGTGTTGGGGGGAGGGGGGAAGGGTGGGAGCAAGGCGGGAGCGCTATGAGGGACAACACAGAGGATTTTTTTTGCCACAAATGAACTGATGGTAAATGGCCCTAAGACATACTATTGCACTGGTACAGGCTCCAATGCAAACATATGGAGATATTGACCTGTGGTCAGTAAGTATACATATAATAGCCCATTGAGTCCTTGACACAGAGAGTAAGGATGGTACTTATGAGGGATGGCATGTAAGGAAAATATGTTTTATAATATTATCCTGAAAAGGTCAATAGACCACTGTGAGAGCTATTGATTACCGACGGACGGTCGTCAAAGATTTTGCTTGAGGGGTGTTGGGCAGCGGAGCTTGTGAGGCTGTGAGTTTAAGGGTGGGTTTTGCGGAGAATCTTTAATCAGATTGTTGCTAAGAAGTGGGGTTCCCATGTTATGGGATACCCCAGAGATGTACCCGGGAATCAGGTGAGTTTCTCAGGCACATTGAAGCACAGTGCTCCGGCAAAATCCTACCATGGACACATTCTTGCGATTCACTGCCAGGGCTCCCTGTTTCATCACAGGCTGGAAAAGTAAAGCAGGCATAGGGGATCAAGGTATCCCTAGAACAGTCCCAGGGTCCTTAATATAAGGTGGGATGCCCAGTCGCCCTGAACCTGGTATGGGGGTTCAGGAGGTGCTCCAGCTATGTTCAAAAGCTGTGAGGGTTTTAATTGTGTGGGTACAGTAATGTCAGTGGTGTGCAGTGTGCCAGGAATATGGCTTCTAAGAAAAGGGAACACATATTTTTATTCTATCCCTGACACCGGACCAGAGGACTTATAACAGTAAAGCACACACATTAGCAAGAATTTTATTAAAGGTTTTTAGTTAATAAATGTGAATGCTTATAACCATGTATATTTGTGACTGTGGGATTCCAAGTCTGTGGTTCTGAGAGACCAGATGGCTACAAATCTTGGCGCCACTGGGTCTACTCGAGACCCGGAGTTGAAAGCCTCAGGGATGTTAAGGTTTTAGAACAGGAGGAGTACTGTAGTTATACTTGAGTACCTCTGTCCTGGGCTAACAAAGGGCTTTCTGGCAACCATTTGACCTTCTCCAGACTCTGCGGAGCCTGGACATCATGTGAGATCGATATGCTAAGAGATAGAGGTGCCAGGTTGGTGCATGCCCCTTAGCAGAGTCCAAATCGATGCCTACCCAGCTTTTGAATACCGGCAAATCGGGGATTGGCTGGCAGGAGAATTCCCACGTGCTGATTGGTTGTAGTGGTTTCTGAATGGGACTCTAAAACCTATAAGAAACCTTGCAGCCAATCAGAACTTCAGATTCTAAGCGCCAAACCATCAGCGGCAAATTCAAATATGCTCTGTGAAGAATAGACGCGATCCGACTTCAAAGATTTTGACCACGAAAATGTTCTATGTCCTGCTTCTTGAGGAATAAGTGGTCGTGGCTGGGATTGCATGCCGAATTGCGTTCCAGGACTTTCGTGAGTACCCCCCGGTCATTGGAAAGGTTGTTTTTGACAATTTCGATTAAAGGAAGATTTTATTCATTAGCCCCGTTCCCAGTAAGTGTGTTAACCATGTAAATTGTGTTACTTTGTGTGTATGTCAAATGCTGGAATAAATTACAATTTATTTTACTACTGTGTCTTGTTCAATCAGATGATCCCGGTAGGAAAAAGTGTTAATAACCCTGGTCTCCTGTGACAGTTATTCCAACCCCTGTGGTGGTGGTGGTGGTGGTGGAAGGACATGGGGAGGGACATGGGCATCAACATGGATCTTGTTGGGGGACTGGTTCTAGGGAGTGCGGCTGTGGTAGCCCAAATGGCTAACGGATTCACCACAACTGGAATCGCCAAACTCCTTGCTTCATGGGGAGAGGGGGCTTCCCTGGACAAAAAGGTCCAGCTGCTTGCAGCCGCACAAGGGAAAGCAGCCCCTCACTCCCACTTGGTTAACGGGAAGCAAGCCACCCCCTGAGTGGACCACCACAGCTTTGGCAAATTCGTTGATGGCACGGACAAGATTGCCAGGTTTCTAAAGAACTTTGAACCCAATATCACCGGTGCCGGGTGTCAGAACGAGACTGGGTTTTGCACTTAAACCCGGTATTGTCCGGTGTGGTCCAGACTATTCCCACAGACGATGACGTGTTTGTCACCAGTCGGGCAGTGATGCGCAACAAAGAGGCTACCCAGGACACTACCACTCCGGCCAAGGGAGCCAAAGGCCTCATTGAAAAAGCAAGGCTGCAGTAGATGGAAGTGTGCTAAAAGCTGCAGAATTCAAACATGAGAGGAGGTGCAACCATTGCAATAAAACTGGGCATTTCAAGCCAGACTGTCCAAACTTTCTGAGTTCCGATGGACCCCATCAGGGGCAACGCTCTCTAGCTGCAAGGCCGGTCGCCTATGTGCGACTGGCACACACAGAGGAGCCGGATCCAGCCATCCAGCCATCCAGCTGCTCCAGCGAGAGGCGCCTGAACCTACAGCTTTTGGGCCAGCAGTGCAGACGGAGGGATATCAGATTGCACCGGTCTTAGTTATATACTTGTTGTGGTATTGCTATTTCTGTGTATTGATTTCTGTGAGGGGCTATCCCTCCAATGCTGGGATCCCTCATAGGTGGAGGCGCTGCACTGCAAGGAGAAAGAGCTCACCCCAGGCTCCCAGTGCAAAGGCTTAGGCCTGGTAACAGGGTCTTATCCCTGTTAACAGGCTTGCCTCTAATCCAGCAGTGTGCTGGTTAATTGCACACCTGCAATCAACCACTCCACCTGCCTAATCACAGCTCTGTGAAAAAGCTTGTTCCTAGAAACAGGAAGGAGATTTTTCCTCAGTACACAAGGGTGCTGACAAGAGGAAAGCAGGGACGCCTGCACACAGAGATCTTGAGCAGAAAGGCTCTGCTGAGATCAAGACACCCAGAAACTTATATTCCTGGACACAGGGGACCCAGGAACCTACCAGAGACTGACATAAAGGGCCACCTGCTTTAAGGTATTTCTTGAGACTTTGGGGAATAGAGTGGTAATGGGATGATTCCTCCAGCCTTGGAGAAAGGGACTGGGGAAGTAAGTTAGCCCTTACACAGGGATAGGCGTTTGTTATTTTGTGTTTTTGTATATTTTGCCTGCATTAAAGAACAGGCTCAATAAAGCCAAGATATAATTTCACCCCAATCGGTCTCTATTATATGTACCTCTGAACACGTCTCTTACAGGCCTCCTGTGAGCAAACAGGTATAGCAGCATGCATAGTTTCCCTTAGGCATAGGGAAAGGGGCTACATATAATAAAATAATAATAATAATAATAATAATAATAATAATAATAATGATTATAATGATTATAATAATAATAATAATATATTTTGCCTGCATTAAGGAATAAAGCCAAGATATAAGTTCACCCCAATCGGTCTCCTTTATATGTACCTCTGAACACGTCTATTACATATGGTGTCAGAAGAGGGATTAGAGGTGGCCCTTGAAGTTAAAAGGGGCCCTGGAGATGGTCGTGAATTTTTTTTGTGCTTTTTGCCCGCATGCAGTCTTGCAAACAGCCTGAGCAACAAAACAAAGATTCACCTGCAACAGATACCAGAATTAAAGGGCTACAGTACACTGCACTGAACAAAGCAACAAAGCCACAAAACCACAGATGGACTCTTTTCCCCGATCCCAAGTGGAGAGAGAGAGACTGTGCTGAAGCAGTTAAACCTTACTTGCCTCTCACAATAATGTGTAATATGGTTGTAGATAAAGGGGCTTTGCCTTCCAGCCGTAGTCAGGGTCAAGAAGTGAGTTAGCGCTCCAGAGGAGCTAGGCTTTGTTTATTTTCTTTTTTTTTTAAATTGCGCTGAAGCAGTGAATACAGACGGTGACCCACGAGCGGTACTGATTCTGGAAGTAAAGGCTACCACACCACATAGAACTACCGGCTGTGAATTGAGTATATGCAGAAAAGTGTGAAAATTGATGCAAGATTGTGCTGAAGCAGGGAAACTTTTACTGACGGTAACCGACGCAAGGTGCTGATTCTGGGAATTTCAAATGGCCGCCCAGCTGAAGTCAAATACAGACTCTGAAAAAATGGGGAAGAAAATGTGTTCCTGGTGTAAAGAACCCCACCACACGGAGCAGTGTCCCTTCAGGCCTTATTCAGATGATGAGAGTGAATGCATGCACAGTACTGCTAATATGGTAAAACTTACCAAAGGGAAGAAAAAGTCTACAGAGATGCCTGTGAGAGCTGCGACCTCTACAAGCAAAATATGCCCACCTGTAGGTCTACCACAATTTGGGGATCTAGCAAAAACAGTGGCAACAGCTGCAATAGCGCCTTCTGAGGTCAGGAAGAAAAATACACCTGGTCGGCCCAAAATGGAGGGCAAGATGCGGTGTTCCTGTAATGAACCCTACCCCACAGAAGAGTGGCCCTTCTGGTCCGATAAGGAGGAAGACATCTCTTACAGGGGAACCCAAACCGAATCACACCCACAAGACACCCCAAGAATGGTGGGGGTGACTGAACTCGGTACGAACCGAAAAGACCACTCTCTATGATGACGAATGTGATCGGCAGGAGGAAGAGTGGGAAGAGCAGATCACTGAATATTTACGCCACCTAACGCAATGCAAGGAAAACATGGCGGATAAAGTGAAGCATCTGAAGTTTCAAAGAAAGACGGAGACCCCAGTATCCCTGATGGGACGGAGTCGTCAAAAACAAAAAGGCGGAAAAAGAAAAAGAAAAAAGGGTTTTCACTTACCGTTGAAGGAACAGACACATCTGAAGATCCCGCGGAGGAAAAGGGGGTCCGAGATGCCCTGCAGCCTAGAGAAAATGGAGAATTTGACCCGCGGATTAACGAATAGCCAGAGGGCCGAAGGCAGAAGTCGTGTACCCCAAAGAAGTATCTGTCCGGTGCTAGTAGTGAGAAACCCTCAACCAACCATACTAGGGAAGCGAAGCCGGAACCAATGAGTGCCGATCCCTTGACCAGCCCTTAAGATGCCCTGAAAATTGCCAGGCGTGACTGTGATCTGCTCTGGGAACAATTGAAACAGGAGAGGGAAGATAATGCTGAGCTACAGAAGACTGTTCTCGCAATGTACTCTGAATCCGGGACCGACTTGGAGGATCTAAGGACAGATCTAGATACAGCAAACGCTACTATTACTGCCATGGATGAAAAACAGAGCAAATCTGATAGACTGATTGCTAATCTGAAGCAGAAATATGAGGAGGCACTGAAAGAGATTACAGTCTTTCAGCAAGAGGTTTACAAGTGCCATAGAGAGGTGGAAGTCTCTCAGAATGGGGTTCACACTCTCCGCATAGAACTGAATGCCTCACACCAGGAGGTCAACAGTGTCTGGACAGAGTTGGACATATCCCAGAAAGAAGTTTATACTCTCCGCACAGAATTGGATGCCTCACAACACGAGATCGGCAGCTGCCGCACAAAACTGGAAGTCTCCGAAAAGGAACTTCACAGTCTCGCTGAGGAGCTGGACAATTCTAAAAAAAACTATTGTCAATCTTAATATAGATCTCAAAGTCTCTCAGAAGGAGCTTCTGACCCTCAAACTAGAGATGGAAGTCTCACGCCAGTCTCCAATCCGAGGTGCGAAAATGGAAGACGGACTACAAGGAGGCCCTGAATATTACAGAGACTGGAAAAAGAGAAAATTTAAGACTAGAAAAAGAAAATTCTGAGTTGACAGACCACGTCAATGGAAAGAATGAAAAGCTCCATGAGCTGGAAAAAATAAAGAAACTTCTGAAAGGTGAAAAGGTTGAAGCAGAGCACCGACTGCAGAACCAACTACAAGGTCTGCATACACACCTCCAGAATGAAGAGGAGAAGCAGCGAACGCTGCAGGAAGAAAGTCTGCAGGCTGCTAAAGATGTACAAGTGCTGCAGGAACATCTGAATACCCCGTGTGTCACCACAGAGCAGTATGAGGAGCTAAAGGCCACGCTGCATGTCACCAGAGCATCGTTGGAGGGAGAGCTTCGATACCAGGTGACTGTGTATAAGAGGGAGCGAGAGAAGGCTCAGAAACTGGAGCAAGAGCTGGAGAGACAGAGAGTCTGTTCCATCCCCTTGAGTCAGTACACCTAGGAGAAAACAGACGCAGCGGCAATCTTGACGACAAAAATTACAGAGCTCCAGAATATGAAGGAGACACTGATACAAACTCAGAGAAAGCAAAGTGCGCAGATAAATTCCCTGAGAAGAGACTTGCAAGACGCATTCAAAAAACAGGGATCTCTCGCGGATGAGAATACAGTACTACAAGGACAAGTATTTACCCTGACCAAGCATAAGTATCCGACAGCCACAAAAACCAAAAGGAAAAAGGGTACAGTGAGAGCTGGGAACACCGCTCACCTAAAAAACAAGGTTGCAAAGTCTGAACCACCTAAACAAGCACTAGCTGAACCTTCAGCCACCCAACAGGCAACAAAAAAAGGTATACGTACAGAATCAAAACCAGAAGAATCCTTAGCGGATGAAGCTGAAAAGATGGGACATTCTCTGGAAGTGGAGGTGGAATTGCAACTCAATCCCAAAGAAGCTGAACTGGCAACACCATGGAGTGGAAAGAGTGCAGAAGGACAGCTTCAAGAGCAGAAAACTCAAAGGGTTACTCTCAAACGCTCTGCAACTGTCGCTATACAATCTGCCTACAAAAAGAGGAGCGCCCGACGCAAGGGAAATCTCATGACCACGTACTCGGTAAAAATACTTTACTTGGATAAAGTTCTCCTTGAGTGACTGAGGAGTGCTGATCTCAAGCACCTTCAGGAGGAGACACAACTAAACTGGAGAAAGGGCTCCAATCCCCGCGGGAATGAGGGTTCTCTTCCTCCATCCACTCTCATTCAAGTCACAGAGATATCTCTTGTGAGAGTGGAAGGATGGGCTTCAGCCATGGTAAGCCCGAGCTTCCCAAAAAGGGGGGAGGTATGTAACAGGGTCTTATCTCTGTTAACAGGCTTGCCTCTAATCCAGCAATGTGCTGGTTAATTGCATACTTGCAATCAACCACTCCACCTGCCTAATCAGCTCTGTGAAAAAGTCTGTTCCCAGAAACAGGAAAGAGATTTTCCCTCAGTACACAAGGGTTCTGACAAGAGGAAAGCAGGGAAGCCTGCACACAGAGGTCTTGAGCAGAAAGACTCTGCTGAGATCAAGACACACAGAGACATATTCCTGGACACAGGGGACCCAGGAACCTACCAGAGACTGACATTAAGGGACACCTGCTTTAAGGTATCTCTTGAGACTTTGGGGAATAGGGTGTTAATGGGATTATCCCTCCAGCCTTGGAGAAAGGGACTGGGGAAGTAAGTTAGCCCTTACACAGGGATAGGCGTTTGTTATTTTGTGTTTTTGTATATTTTGCCTGCATTGAGGAACAGGCTCAATAAAGCCAAGATATAATTTCACCCCAATCGGTCTCTATTATATGTACCTCTGAACACGTCTCTTACAGGCCTCCTGTGAGCAAACAGGTATAGCAGCACGCAAAGTTTCCCTTAGGCATAGGGAAAGGGGCAACATATAATAAAATAATAATAATAATAAAAATGATTATAATAATAATATGTTCTTGTATAGCGCTGCTAGATTTTACATAGCTCTTTACAGAGACATTTTGCAGACACAGCCCCATGGAGCATACAATCTATGTTTTTGGTGCCTGAGGCACAGGGAAATAAAGTGACTTGACCAAGGTCACAAGGAGTTGACACTGGGAATTGAACCAGTCAGTGTCTTAACTTACTGATCCACTCCTTCTCATATATATATATATATATATATATATATATATTTACAGATACATTCCAAGATGCGCTGTTTTTAAAGTAAAAACCTCTCTAGCTTTATCCATTGTAACACCGCCAGAAGTAGAGATCGGTGTATCTTGAAAGCTCGCATAAATAAAAACATTTAGTTAGCCACAGAACGGAATTGTCTATTCATTTTTGATTATTAAGCTCGGCTAACACAGTATATATGTATATATATATATATATATATATATATATATATATATATATATATAGATATATATATAGATATATATATTATATATATTAGAGAAAAAGAGAAAAGAAGCGCCCGATCCTTGTATAAAATCAGATAAACAAAGTTTTAATATCTCATGGACAAGACAAATGCACACTTATAATTTGTCTGATAAAATAAAGCATGTTATGGGACCTTCCCATGCACCAACTGAGGACTCCTCGGTCTCTTCTTTGTGTGTGAGTGTCAGTATTGGCTCCAAAAAGGATGTTGCTGTCAGCTGCTGTCTCCAGGGGAGTAATCCTTAATGTTTGTGAGCATTCAATCTCCACATGCGGCCGCCATTAGCCTTTCTTCTCACACTTGAAACCGGAAAAGAATCTTCAGGCAAGTCCTTGCCTCCTCACGCTGGTGCTGGGAGCTGCCCTGTCACCGTAGGTTCACTGCCAGATATCCCTAAGCGTTTCTTCCAACTCTGCGGATTTCACACTACTGTTTATTGGGCATATCTGTCAGGGCTGCAGCAATTTAGGTGTAGTGTGTGAAGGGCGCTGTCTATATTTTCTGTCACATATATATATATATATATATATATATATATATATATATATATATATATATATATATATATATGTGTGTGGCTAAATGCTTTTATTTGTGCAAGCTTTCGAGATACACTGATCTCTTCTTCTGACGGTGTTACAATGGATAAAGCAAGAGAGGTTTTACTTAAAAACAGTGCATCTTGGAATGTATCTGTGACTGAAGCCTATCCCTCCCCCCCTGTGCAGTATGCGACAGGGACCATTTAACCATGGACCATCGCATACTGCTGAGGAGGGAGGGAGGGAGCGAGGGAGAGAGAGAGGGAAAGACGGAGAGAATGAGAATTAGGGACATGACTAAATAAATGGATATTCTTTTATATTACGAAGGCACCTACTGTAAATCAACTTCCACATTTAGAACCAGAGGTATAAGGGCTTTTAATGTATGTATCCAGCTGGTCTCAAGTTTTGAAATGGTATTGATGGTGTCCCCTCCTCTCTGTTAGGAATGTGAGCACACAATGCCACAGGCAGAGCTCACGGCTCTCTCCTTACACTGCTCAGACCCTTCCGCTACAACCACGCAAGCCCCCTTCAGCTGCATCACTTACCCCTCGGCATGGTAGGATGCTCCACGAGGTACTTCCTCCACGCTCTACGCCACAGCCGTTTGCGCGGAATCGCCGCTCCGCGTGCACGTGCGCACCCCGTGTTGCTTCCTCTCATGCGCACATCGGACTTACAGCACACACACAACAGTCCCTGAACTTATCTCTGCTCAGGCTCCACCCCCAAACACCGCACGGTTACAATCTGGCTCTTGCTGAATGTCACCTGGGCTCTAGGAACAGCAGCCAATTCACTGAAGCTCCCTGGGCTCCTCCAGGCACGCCCCCTCTCCTGGTTTGCTGTTCCAGCTTTATATACCCTCTCTGTTCTGTGCTTCCTCGCTCGTCATAGGTTTTGTATGGGTGATTCACAGTGCTTGTTCTTTGATTCTCTCGGTTTTGACGCGGCTTCCCCCTTTGGCTCTCGACTTCGGATTGTTCCTGTTTACGTACCTTCTGGCTCCCTTCAACCACGGCTCTCACCTCGATCCTTCTGTACTTCTCCTACCCCTGATCTCGGCAACGGCAACGACCATTCTTCTGGAAAAAACGGTACCGGCAAGTATTCACGCAATACTCCCCATCTGGCCTTGCACCATCTATTACCACAACCCGGACACGTCCCTCGCTCTGTCGGTGTGTGTATTCATACCTGCCACCTCAGTTCTAGGTCTGGTCTGCGGGCTACTCCGGCGTAACATTATGACAAGCCCACAAGACGCAGACCACGCCGCACTGAGGCAAGCAATCTCTACGCTGATACAGCAAAACCAGGCCATGGCCGATCAGATTGTGGCCCTAACACGCCAAATGGCCAAACTTTCGGCTCAAGTACCGGAAGCACCTGTACCTCTTTCTCCTCCACAGGCGGCGGAACCAGTCAGACCCAGCACTCTGGACATGAAGATACCGCCTCCCAAGCCGTACGCTGGCAACCCGCTGAAGTGCAGAGGTTTCCTTAACCAGTGTGATGTTCAATTTGAAATGGTACCCCTTCAGTACGACACCGGCTGGAAGAAGGTAGCCTACGTATGCAACCTACTGACAGGCAGCGCGCTGGCATAGGCCTCGCCAGTCTGGGAGTTGCGCCCGGTCCTGACACAAGACTACCTAGCCTTCAAGGGTGAGTTCTGACAAGTCTTTGATTCCCCTGCGCGCCTGGAGATGGCGTCTGTTTCCCTCCTCCAGATAACTCAGGGGCTTAGATCGGTCACGCAGTATGCAGTGGAATTTAGCACGCTCGCCACCGAGACGAACTGGGGACAAGAGCCGATTGTCTCCGTCTTCTGGCAAGGTCTCTCAGAGTCCATCAAGGAGGAGCTTGCTCGGCAACCCAGGCCAGACCAACTGGAGGCACTCATCGACTTGGCCGTACGCATTGATCAACGCATCTAGGTACGACGCTCAGAGCGTCAGCATGCCCAGCCACTAACCTTCCAAGCACCCTTCCCCAAATCTCCTCTGGTTCCTAGACCGCCTCCTTTGCAGCAGCTGGCACTGGAGCCTCCCGAGCCAATGTAATTAAGGGTGCAACAGATCCGGAATCCACTACGACAACTCCGCTACACCGGCGGACTCTGTTTCTACTGTGGATCTCCTGAACATCTGGTACGTGCATGCCCTTCGCGTCCAGGAAATGGAACACTCAGGGAGTATGGAGGGGCTCTCACTGGGTGTTATCTCTTCTCATCCCCTCCCCAAGGAGTCACTGTCTAAGAAACGTACGATTCCTATTTCTCTCGCAGGCGCTGAGTTTCGCACATCTACTGCTGCCTTTATCGACTCCGGTGCTGGAGGAAATTTTGTAGACCTCAATTTCGCCAAACAGAACCGGATACCTTTGGTGAAGAAGGCCCAACCTATCGCCTTGGTTGGGATTGACGGACGTTCGCTGTCTCCGGCCTTTATTTCGCTACAGACCGTACCTCTCCTCTTATCTACCTACTCCCACAGCGAGAATTTGGTCCTTGACGCCATTCAGGCCCCAAGTACACCGATAACCCTCGGCCTACCTTTGTTGCAGAAGAACAACCCTCCAATTGACTGGGTCTCACCTACCCTCATCACCTGGAAACCGAGGTCAGGGAAGTCTCCCACACTCTTGGCTGACACTATGACTCAGGATTCCATTCTTCCAACCATCTACCACCCTTTCAGCGAGGTCTTTAACAAGGTCCGCTCAGAACAATCGCCTCCTCATCGGTCCTACGATTGCCCCATCGATTTGGTCCCAGGATACACCTTGCCCAAGTCCAAGACTTACCCATTGTCGATACCTGAGTCTCAAGCCATGGAAGACTATATAAAGTAGAATCTTGAGAAAGGATTCATACGGCCTTCCAGTTCCCCGGTGGGAGTGGGGTTCTTCTTTGTGAGAAAAAGGATGGTACTCTGAGGCCATGTACACTGGCGACACACTTTATTGAAGTGTGGCCAATTCCGCAAGCCGGGAGATTTCCCGGCTTGCAAGTGGCATCCCCTCGGCGTGCCGCGCGTCACCGATGCGCGGTCATGCGTCATCGGGTGCCTGCGCCCCCTGCACGCGCGTCCAGGGCTCCCCAAGGGAGCCCTGGTGTCCCGCGATGTGGGGGACGGCGGCAGGGGGTTCCGGGGGACCCGGCGGACCCGGAGAGGAGAGGGGGAAGCCGCGATCGGCGGGCCTCTCCTCCGCTGCTTCGGCGCGCGCCCGGCACCCTCCGGCGCGCGCCAGGTAACTGCTGCGGCCGAGAACGGGCAAATGCTCGAATAAACTCGGCCGCAGCAGTATTGATTACCGGGGCTTGAACGGTATCACCATCAAGAACCGCTATCCTCTCCCCTTGATCATGGAACTCTTCGATAAACTGCGAGGGGCTAAGATCTTTTCCAAATTGGATCTCTGTGGGGCTTACAACTTGGTCCGCATCAGGCAGGGCGACGAGTGGAAGACGCCTTCAATACCCGCAGTGGGCATTATGAGTACCTAGTCATGCCTTTTGATTTATGTAATGCCCCAGCCGTCTTTCAGGACTTTATTAATGATGTATTTCGTGAGGTGCTCAACATCTTTGTTATTGTCTACTTAGATGACATTTTGATCTTCTCCAAAAATCTCCAGGATCACATTCGTCACACCTCGTACGTCCACTCATGTCTACTCAAACATCACCTGTACGCCAAACTAGAGAAGTGAACCTTCCATCAACGCTCTACCCAATTTCTGGGCTACATTATTTTGGATGAAGGCTTTTTGATGGATCCAGGTAAACTCCAGGCAGTTACGGAATGGCCCAGACCAGAAACTTTCATGGCTATCCAGCGCTTTTTAGGATTTGCGAACTACTATCGGAAGTTCATTCGCAATCTCTCTTTCATAGTGGCCCCCATCACAGCGTTGACTAGAAAAGGGGCTGATCCTTCTGCCTGGTCAGCCGAAGCTATCTCCGCCTTCCAGGTTCTTAAAGAGACATTCGTCACGGCAACAATCCTGCGCCACCCCAACACGGATCTTCCCTTTGTAATAGAAGTTGACGCATCGGACTGCGGTTCAGGGGCAGTACTATCACAGAGGTTCTCACCTCAGGATAAACTTCACCCTTGTGCGTATTTCTCCAAGAAATTCTCCTCTGCCGAGAGGAATTATGACGTTGGCAACAAAGAGTTATTGGCCTTTAAGATGGCACTACAAGAGTGGCGACATCTGTTGGAATGGTCAAAGGAGCCATTTTCTATCTTAACGGACCTCAAAAATTTACTGTATATTGAAGGAGCACGTCGCCTCGGTCCTCGACAAGCTCGCTGGGCACTCTTCTTCTCATGCTTAAACTATCACGTATCCTACTGTACATCCCTGGAACGAAGAACGTGAAGGCAAATGCGTTTTCCAGACAATACTCCTCGGAAGACAGGCCTGAGGCATCTTTGGAACCCATCCTACCTCCCGAAAGAATTTTGGCTACTTCCCCTTCAAATCGCTAGACAAGATCAAAAGGGACCAGCAACATATCCCTTCAAACACGGCGATCCCCTCTAACAGGCTCTTCATCTCGTCCAGATTTATTCCAGAGGTCCTAGATTAGGGACACTCTTCTAAACCCGCAGGTCACCCGGCTTCAGAAGGACGTTAGACTTAATTCGTCGGAACTTTTGGTGGCCCAGTATATCTAAAGGAAAAAAAGAGAGATCCAGGGCAACTTCAGATTTTGTAAGAAAAAACAATTTATTTCAGCCCATAAACATAGTGTTTATGGGCTGAAATAAATTGTTTTTTTCTTACAAAATCCGATGTTGCCCTGGATCTCTCTTTTTTTCCTCTACATTGGATGTCCCAGGCATATATCCCTGAACCAGGAGCACCGGTAGTATCATTCATTTATTTATTTATTTATTTTTTCATTGGTTTGCAGCTTTACATGTTACTTTCCAGTATGTCTAAAGACATTGCGGAATACACTCGCGCTTGTCCTGTATGCGCCCAGAACAAGATACTTCCACAGAGACCTCAAGTAAATGGGGGAGACCAGGCGCTTACCTTTAGTATCAGATAATGATGACACCAATAAATGTGGTTACTCTCTTTTGTTGCAGAGTTTTTCTTACGGTCCCTTCTGCTTCAACCCCTACAAGGGATAATCCGAAGCCCTTATTGGAAACGTGAGAACAAATAGAGTAGGGGGAGTGAGGGATCAGTAGACATACATCAATAAAATCAACGGCGATAAATCATGCATAAAGTTAACCCCAATGCAGTGGGGTTGGGACAGGAACTATAAGATAATAATATACAGTAGAATATTATAGATACACTGGCGACACACTTTATTCGAGCTCGGCTAGTCCCACGAATTCGGGTATACCCGGGTGTATTGAGGTTTGTGACTGTTTTCTGCCCGAGTGCATTGAGTTATTTTCCAGGCAGGGATTGAAGCATTTTATTCCCGCTGGCTGCAATACTGCACAGTACATATATATATACTGCATTACAATTCATGAATTTATGCCATCTGGTAGACACGCGAATCATTGCAGCCTATTAAATCCTAATCATTATCATTTAACAGATCAGCCGCCCATCAGCCAGGCATGAACCCAGGCTGGGAAGGCAAATGCAACGGGGCTTGTCAGAGGTGAGGAGCGGCGCATTCCAGGTATCTGCCAGGTACATACCGGGTATTTGCTCGAATAAAGTGTGTCGGTGCAGTACTTACACGGCCGTGTGTAAGTACAATCCAAAGAAGGTATCTTTGTGACGGAATATTGACCCCTCCACAAATGAGTGCAGGGGGATCTCAGAAGGTGTCTATATACTAATGCAAATACTCACACGGCCCAGTGTGAGTAAGGGTGCAGGGCAGATGTCTTTAAGGTGGAGTCAGTCTGTCCAGGGTGGTTGCGGGTCAATTACATCAGGTTTTGCCCATGTAGGGCTATAGCTGATCTGTACTCCTCTCTTGCTTATACTCAGCAGTGTGACTCTCCGATTCAGCGGTGTGTGGGGATAAGTGAGGCACAGTCTTAGCAGTATGCAATAAAAGGTATTTATTGTGTATAAAAACAATACTGTCACACTCACATCAATAAAATAATATCCCCTTGCTCCTCCGTGTGGTTCAATCTAGCAGTAATCCGCTCCGGCCCCGCGTCCGGGGTGCAGATAGCTGGAACTAATCCGCCCGGCTGCAGATGCTGCTGAAGGGACTTTCTACGGAAGCCTCCGTGGGACAAAACAGGAACAGGTTTCGAGCAACACGTTTCGCCGATTGGACGGCTTCCTCAGGCTCATAAAATGACGTATGGTGGGTCCCATGAGCTTTTATAGACCAACCTAGCTGATTAATTAATTAGCTTGTAATGTTTGCACAGTTGCCTGCAATATGCACCATTCACTTGGTGCTGATTCTCAATCTCATAGCCAGTTTCACGTACCATTGCTGATGTGTCCATTTAATACAGGGTTTAATAGCTTTCAATGCTACTCACTCCTATCGACTGCACCCTTGTGCCTTGCAATGTTTAACTTCATTGATTTAACCCTCTAGGTTCCGTTACACTAGTTAGTGGTTCATAATGGTCCCAATAATTTTTAAACATATTTTTAAAATTAAAAGATGGTTCCCCTTCATCATCTAAGTTCATTCAAACGTATTAATAGCATTTTAGGCGTATGGTTTATACAATAAATTTTAAAAACAATTTTATACAATCATCTTAAAATCTCACACATATTCTATTTCTTTGTGTTTTTTAAAAACAGTTTTATAACATTGGTAAATAGTATCTTTCCCTTAAATCCATATCTGGCTAGTGATAGAATTTAATCATATGTAGAAGCACATGCACACCGCTGGTAGGTGCTGGAGGGGGGTACTTATCTGCCGGTGCGCTGTATCCAGGGAGGTCCAGACATCCCAGAGGTACTTGAGCAAAGGAATGGAAGCAGGCACACGGTCTTACTAAAGGTGCAGTTTATTGTGCCACCAAAGGTCCAACGTTTCGGCAAATAGATTGCCTTTATCAAGGAGAGGGCTACAGAACATGTTAAACATACCACAATATATACACAAATGGGTACTCACCCCCCCACGATCACTGCTGCCTTGCTCCTGGATGTCAACGCCCCCATCGTGACGTCAGGGCGCCAGCGCGACGCAGCAGTGTACCTGTACACTTCAATCAGGCACATGGGGGAGATCCATCTGGCTTGCTTTACAGAGGAATAGAGCTAGTCAACGAAAATTGGAGAGGTGGAGATAGGCTTAAACGATTGAGACAAAGAGAAACGTTTTGGATATACAAACTTAAAACTCTAGCACCGAAGGGCCTGAATGTCGATTTGGATATTTCGGCGTTTATTTAAGCCGGGATGACACTCGCGACATTGGGGTGTAGATCTAGTTTGGTTCTATCACTTAGATTGATTTCAATTTTAAATACATTTTATTATATTTATATACTAATGTTTTCTTTTGTTTCCCACCTCCCTCCTCCGTCACCCCATCTCCTCCCTCTCCCCCCCCCCCCCTCCCCACTCCCTTCCTTCCCACCCCTCCCCTCCTTTTCCTCCATTCCCTTTTCTTCCAAATTTTCTGCTTATTTCTTTCATTATTAGAGTTATCTATTAAATGAATTACTTAATTTTAATGGGTTTATGATACAATTTTTTAGTCAATTAGGTCCTAGTAAGAAACATGGATTAAATCCTATCACTAGCCAGATATGGATTTAAGGGAAAGATACTATTTACCAATGTTATAAAACTGTTTTTAAAAAACACAAAGAAATAGAATATGTGTGAGGTTTTAAGATGATTGTATAAAATTGTTTTTAAAATTTATTGTATAAATCATACGCCTAAAATGTTATTAATACGTTTGAATGAATTTAGATGACGAAGGGGAACCATCTTTTAATTTAAAAAATATGTTTAAAAATTATTGGGACCATTATGAACCACTAACTAGTGTAACGGAACCTAGAGGGTTAAATCAATGAAGTTAAACATTGCAAGGCACAAGGGTGCAGTCGATAGGAGTGAGTAGCATTGAAAGCTATTAAACCCTGTATTAAATGGACACATCAGCAATGGTACGTGAAACTGGCTATGAGATTGAGAATCAGCACCAAGTGAATGGTGCATATTGCAATCAACTGTGCAAACATTACAAGCTAATTAATTTATCAGCTAGGTGGGTCTATAAAAGCTCATGGGACCCACCATACGTCATTTTATGAGCCTGAGGAAGCCGTCCAATCGGCGAAACGCGTTGCTCGAAACCTGTTCCTGTTTTGTCCCACAGAGGCTTCCGTAGAAAGTCCCTTCAGCAGCATCTGCAGCCGGGCGGATTAGTTCCAGCTATCTGCACCCCGGACGCGGGGCCGGAGCGGATTACTGCTAGATTGAACCACACGGAGGAGCAAGGGGATATTATTTTATTGATGTGAGTGTGACAGTATTGTTTTTATACACAATAAATACCTTTTATTGCATACTGCTAAGACTGTGCCTCACTTATCCCCACACACCGCTGAATCGGAGAGTCACACTGCTGAGTATAAGCAAGAGAGGAGTACAGATCAGCTATAGCCCTACATGGGCAAAACCTGATGTAATTGACCCGCAACCACCCTGGACAGACTGACTCCACCTTAAAGACATCTGCCCTGCACCCTTACTCACACTGGGCCGTGTGAGTATTTGCATTAGTATATAGACACCTTCTGAGATACCCCTGCACTCATTTGTGGAGGGGTCAATATTCCGTCACAAAGATACCTTCTTTGGATTGTACTTACACACGGCCGTGTAAGTATCTATAATATTCTACTGTATATTATTATCTTATAGTTCCTGTCCCAACCCCACTGCATTGGGTTTACTTTATGCATGATTTATCGCCGTTGATTTTATTGATGTATGTCTACTGATCCCTCGCTCCCCCTACTCTATTTGTTCTCACAGAGACCTCAAGGACTTCTCCTCCCATTGCCAGTGCCTGCTCGTCCATGGTCCCATATCTCCATGAACTTCATTGTCGATCTCCCTAGTTCTAGGGGCTTCAACACCATTTTAATTGTCGTAGACAGGTTTTCCAAGATGGCCCACTTCATCCCCTTCAAGGGATTGCCCTCCTCTCCCGCCCTAGCAGACATTTTCTCCAAGCATATCTTTAGGATACATGGCATTCCATCTTCCATTGTCTCTGACAGAGGATCCCAGTTCGTCTCCAAGTTCTGGAGGACCTTCACTAAAAGACTGGGAATTGGCTCTTCCTTCTACTCTGCATACCACCCCCAGTCCAATGAACAGACAGAGAGAACTAACCAGTCGCTGGAAAAATACCTCAGATGTTTCATCTCCGATTCCCAGGATGATTGGTCCCAACTCCTCCCGTGGGCAGAGTACGCGGTCAATTCGGCCCGAAGTGAATCCACCCGAGAATCTCCATTCTTTGTAATTATGGATTTCACCCTCCCTGCTTACCGATTTCCAATGTTGCTTCTGGGGTACCGGCGGTAGACGAACGGATTTCCACTCTCCAAGACATTTGGTCCAAGGTACAATCATCTCTCCACAAGGCCGCCGATACTGCTAGACTTCAGGCCAATCGCCACCATCGGCCGGCACCCAACTACAAGCCAGGGGATTTAGTATGTCTCTCTTCAAGAAACATCCGCCTGAGAGTTCCTTCCCCTAAATTGGCTCCTAGGTTTTTGGGTCCCTTTCCCGTCATGGAGCAGATTAACCCAGTGGCGTTTCGCCTTAAACTACCACCCTCCATGAGGATCCCAGACATTTTTCATGTCTCGTTATTAAAACCCCACATTGCCAATCGTTTCTTTTCCAAACAGACCAGCAAGCCAGATCCTGTCACGGTACTCAATAACGAAGAATACGAGGTACAAGCCTTACTGGACTCCCGCATCTCCAGGGGGCAGCTTCAGTTTTTGGTCCACTGGAGGAGTTTCGGACCCAAGGAGAGGTCTTGGGTTCCGCTCAAAGACATCCATGCGCCCAGCTTCCTGAAGACTTTTAGGAGGAAATTTCCGGAGAAGCCATTCTTGGATCGTCCTGAGGCCAATCTTGAAGAGGGAATACTGTTAGGAATGTGAGCACACAGCTCCACAGGCAGAGCTCACGGCTCTCTCCTTACACTGCTCGACCCTTCCGCTACAACCATCACTTACCCCTCGGCATGGTAGGACGCTCCACAAGGTACTTCCTCCATGCCGCAGCCGTCGGCGCGGTATCGCTGCTCCACGCGCACACCACATTGCTTCCTCTCATGCGCACGCCGGACTTACAGCACACACACAACAGCCCCTGAACTTATCTCTGCTCAGGCTCCGCCCCAAACACTGCACGGTTACAATCTGGCTCTTGCTGAGTGTCACCTGGGCTCTAGGAACAGCAGCCAATGCGCTGAAGCTCCCTGGGCTCCTCCAGGCACGCCCCCTCTCCTGGTTGGCTGTTCCAGCTTTAAATACCCTCTATCTTCTGTGCTTCCTTGCTCGTCATAGGTTTTGTATGGGTGATTCACAGTGCTTGTTCTTTGATTCTCTCGGTTTTGACGCGGCTTGGCAGACTTCCCCCTTTGGCTCTCGACTTCGGATTGTTCCTGTTTATGTACCTTCTGGCTCCCTTCAACCACGCTCTCACCTCGATCCTTCCATACTTCTCCTACCCCTGATCACGGCAACGGCAACGACCATTCTTCTCTAAAAAACGGTACCGGCAAGTATTCACGCAATACTCCCCATCTGGCCTGGCACCATCTAATACCACAACCCGGACACGTCCCTCACTTTGTTGGTGTGTGTATTCATACCTGCCACCTCAGTTCTAGGTCTGGTCTGCGGGCTACTCCGGCGTAACACTCTCCAATCTGCAGGATTTTTATCATGGTGTTCAGCAAAATGTTGGACAGATTGTGTTTCAAAAATCCTTTTTGGATATTTGTAATATGGTCGGCAAAGCGTAATTTAAATTTTCTCGTGGTCTGTCCCACGTACTATTTTTTGCACGGGCATTGAATGAAATATACAATATTGATGGAATCTCAACTTATGACATGTTCAATCTTATAGTTTTTTCCCGTATGAATAGAGATAAAACTTTTGGTCTGTTTAGATCCATGCGGATATAACATGCATATATTGTATTTTAGACACCTGTAAAAACCTTTAGGGGGCTATGCACTAAGCTCCGTTAAGTCACTTTTAGAGCGCAAAGTGCTCTTCGATCGTGATTTTTGGCTCAACCCGATACACTAAGCAACGCAAACATGCACTTTGCGCTCTAAAAATGACTTTTTTCAGGAATTATTTCTAAGTCCAACTTTGCTCGATCGCAGCCCTGTTTGCGTGAAATTCTGCCCTTAAGCGGGATGCACTAAGCAACGCAACCTTAGCAAACGCAAAAGTTGCATTGATTAGAACACGCCAGGTCAGAGTAGACGCAAAGAAATCTGGACTTAGAAAAAATTCTGGCTTTTTATTATTGCATGCGCAAAACCCATACAGCAGGCCGGCGGGTGTTCCCGGGTGACCCCGCGGGGGTCCCCGAGGGAGCCTGTGGGTCGTGCGGGTGTCCCCGGCTGACCCCACAGGGGTCCGTAGGTAGGGGTACCAGGCTGACCCCGCGGGGGTCCCCGAGGGAGCCCGGGGGTCGCGCGGGTATCCCCGCGGGTGTCCCGGGTGTGTTGGGGGGTCCGTGACTGTTCGTGGTTCCCTGTTTGCATGCGTGACCAATCGTGTGCCAGACTCAATGACAAGTAACCATACCAATAAATACAAACACATAACACATACAGTACAGTATTGTAGTGTAATAAAATAATATTATCCACATATGCATAATTCTGTCTTTAACTGTTTAACATACATTCAGATGGAGAAAGAAACAACATTTACTCTGAGGGGTACATGGGTGGTCCTCCAAGCTGTCTGGGGGTCCACGGATGTTGGCGTGAATATATCTGTATCCCACGGACATGATAGTCAACAATTTACATTAAAGGTTACATAGTGTTCCATCAAACGTTAGCAGGGGGTTAATTTAAAGGGCAATACGCCCGTCATCACCAAACAAACATATTGCCAATAATCCACCCTTCTGACACAGCTTTACAGTAACAAAACATTATTTATAGAGATGTACTACGTTCATGACTCAACATGTTTGTGAGAAATGTAATAATAGAGTTATTAGTTTGTGTCAATTAGTAATATTGTGTCGCAGCATCGCTTACATTGTTTATTTTCGAATGGTGCGTAATTGATGATGACATCACATTTCATTATGTGTGTAACACATCGAAATCACATTACAATGAATTGTACAATTAGTAAAAATAATATGTTCACAATACTAACTAACACACGTGTCAGCATTTATAATCATTTGACTAATTAGTCTGCCTATTTAAAGGATAGAAGGAGGCACTTACCTTCCACGACGACATGTAACCGCCACCAGATTGCGCTTTTCTGATTTTTTGTGCGAGGAGGAGGAGGGAGATTATGAGAGAGAGGAGAGAGAGGAGAGAGAGGAGAGAGAGGAGAGAGAGGAGAGAGAGGAGAGAGAGGAGAGAGAGGAGAGAGAGGAGAGAGAGGAGAGAGAGGGAGATCCGTGTTGTGAGATATATAGCCTCCCGCAATTTTAGACAAAGAACCTCCCTAGAGGGCTTGACGGAGGAAGAAATTATCAGGCGTTACAGATTGAGCTCAGCGGCTCTGTTGGAACTGTATGAAGTTTTAAGAGAAGATTTAGAGCCAACAACAGACAGGAATCATGCAGTGCCTGGCCTTGTTAAAATGCTGAGCTCCTTACATTTATTGCTTCGGGCTCATTTCAGACAACTATGGGCATAGTAGGCGGGGTCTCGCAGTCGGCATTCTTGCGGACCTTTAGCCAGTTTCTATGTGCACTGACTCGACGTGCTTGTGATTATATACATTTTCCTAGTAAGCAAACAGAATGGCAGGCACTGAAGACTGCATTTTATAATGTAGCTGGGCTACCCAAAGTGATGGGTGCTATAAATTGCACACATGTTGCGCTGACCCCGCTACGTGAAGAGGAGAGGGATTTTCGGAACAGGAAAATTACCACTCGCTCAATGTGCAGGTCGTATGTGACGCATACATAAAAATTCTGAGTATGGTAGCTCACTTCCCAGGTGCCTGCCACGATTCACATATTTTTTAAAAACTCGTTAGTGTTTCGCAAATTTGAAGCGGGGGAATTCGAGGAAGGTTGGCTATTGGGTCAGTCAATGTTACATAAACTGCACTTACAACTACATTTAATGTCCAGATTAATGTTTCATTGTGTGTTGCTAAGATTCTAATTAACATCAAATCATTCATTTTTGTTAACTTCTATATGTAATCCATGTCATGTATCGTAATGGTAGATTAGGATTTCATTGTTAGGCCATGTGTTCTATATTATTCACTGTCATGTATTATGAAAAGGCAATACACAATGTTTGGAATTTACTTACATCTTTTAACCTTTATGTCATTTGACTCTCTTATAGGCGACTCAGGATATGGTAGCTGCCCTTGGCTTCTGACCCCACTGGTTAATACTCAAACCCCTGCAGAGGAACGATATAATGCCGCACACATATCCACACGCTGGGTGTTTGAGAGGACATTTTGAGTGTTGAAAAGTCGTTTTAGGTGTCTTGATAGATCTGGTGGTGCGCTACAATATTCGCCAGCGAAGGTTGGTGACATAATGATTTGTTGTTGCATTCTGCACAACATAGCACTACGTCACAATCTTCAAGGCAACATTCTTGATGATTTAGAGGAGGATCCTCTCGTGCCTTCTGCAGGGGTTAGGGACCATACAGCCAGTGGGGTGGAGACTCGCAGGACCTTAATTGCTAATTTTTTCACATGTAAGTTTTAACAATACATATCATATAATCTGTCATCATCTCATTGTGTGTGTAACATTGCATTGTGTGTATAATTGTAGGATGCTGCTCTCTCCAACGAACTGCAAATTTTCTAAGGAATGATCAGAACTTCGGCTGCCTACGGTATGTTTATTTTTGACACCTCTTTTCTTGTATTAATCTTCTTTCAAACCAACTATACAATGTGTGCATTGTTACATGCAGAATATTGTGTATTAAGTGAAAAACAAAGGCTGTATTCAATACTCTGCATAGTGTTATCTTACAACTGAACTACTGTAAATGATTATATATGTATTTTGGCTCATACTTTCAACATCATGATCAACTTATAAATAATTAATGGTGTTATTAAAGGTTTACAGAATTGTTATGCTTCACATTCCTTACTTCATTTTATGATTGTCACGTATGTATGTATGACAATATTTATAATTAGTGTCTGCATGAGTATAAGCAGATGAGATGTTGATCTCTTCTATCATTAAGCTGAAATGTATCCCTATCATTATTAATGTTTAATTTAAAACCACACATTGCCAGATTCATATTTTATGTAAATGTTTCCTAGAATAGTTCAAGTAAAACTTTTAACAATACATTTTGAACACAAGTACTTGTGTGTTTCTTCAGGCAACATATACAATTTTTTTTTATACTTGAATGATGTCACTGTAATCTGCGTCCCATTGATAAAAAAGGAGCACTAACAAAAGATGTCATGTCAAAGTTTATTGGAATGTTAACACACAATTAAAGTTAGTATCAAAAAGCCTACATTATCTATTTAATGTTTTTTTTTTTTAAAAGCGATAATCTACGATTAACTACGATACATAAAAGTGTGCATGTTCAGTTTGAGGTATCATAGCATGACTGGCCATGTGATGTCTTTGGCATGTGGCCATAATGGAAAAGCTCTCAGTTGCTCGGTCTTTGGATACATGCATTCACACTATCTTCTGTCTTGAACGGAGCTGTGAACATCTGTGAAAGAAGTAGATATATAATATTAATGTAAGTAATATATCGGTTACATAGTTAATTAATGATGCATTTAAACACACGGCTGGTATAATGTACCTATGTACTAAACGTCAATCATTTCGTTAACAACATTAATGTTACATCTAACCACAAAATGCTTACTGCATAACAAGAAGATATATGTCAATAATCATTTCTTTACACACACTAATATATATTTCTTTACACACACTAATTTATATATGTGTGTGTGTGTGTGTATGTATATATATATATATATATATATATATATATACATACACACACACACACACACACACACAATATAATGTGTATGTGTTTCATCTTTTATTATCTTGGTACAATATTAGGAGTATATACAAAATTATTAAGCCAAAAAAAAAACGCAACCTTTACTTTTAACAGTGTTGCAATGAGAAAGCGTGTGTCACTTTAAGACGTTTAGCTTTACAACTCCATTTGGAGCTACGCATTGTGTCGGATAACCGAGGACTGGCTGTATTACCTAAGGTTTCGTTTGTTGACATGCTAGTACCACAAACATGTTACATACACAATGATAAACAAAAGTAAATAGTCTGCATAATAATGACATGTAAAATGCTACTTTGCTTGCCATTTCTACAACAGAGTAACCAATATTCATCAGGCACATAACATTATGTAGCCATATGCAAACTACACTAATTAAGATATGTACTGCATTTCTGCATATCGAATTATTTTATGTTTACAATTATTGTAGTTTCACAAAGGGGCATACACATACTCGACTGTCATTTAAGGGCTGCGCATGAATATCTCTGATTTCAACCGCCATTGCACAGCATGTTCAAAATATTGCCCCGTATATCAGTAAATAGATCTTACCTTCTTACAGAACTGTGTTCCGGCATATTGTGATCTTCACAGCGCGATCTCTGTAATATGATCAGAAGTAGCCGAAAAGGTAAAAGAGACACGTTAATTTACACAAACAAAACCTTTTTTTCCCGTATGGTACGCGTATGCGCAATGAATACAACGTATATGCGTGTCATTCGGGAAGAAAAGATTCACACAGTTTATAAAGTATTTACAATATAGTTACCTGCATTATATTGCATTCATATTCGGGGCAGCCATAGAAGTTTGGTTTGCGATGTAGCCGCTGTAGTCCATCAATTCGTTGTTCTGTGGGTTCAGCTGTGCAGAGTTGTAGCTTACTCCATAACCGTTTGCATCTTGTACAATGTACGGAGGCGGATACACATAGTAACTTTGTGTCATTTCATCTGTTTGAGCAAACTCGGTATTCTGCATGTTATCGTAATATGTTGCTCCGTTATGGTTCTGGTATTGGTAGTCCAACCCAGGTTGAAAAAAGACATTCTGCTGAACATTTAAGGCACCGCTGCGGGCACCTATATCATGGTAGTCGTGTCCGACAATTGTCTGTCTTTTTTTTATTTCCATTTGCAGACATACGCATACCGGATTCATGAAATGACCAACAGCCACCCCTGTTTGTGCCAGATGGTGGGTTTCGAATAAAAGAAGCATTGGTTGATAAAGTGCGTCGGATTGAATTTTTCCATACCTTAGGTTGAGGATGATTTTGATAATAATGGTAGTTATCCGTAAGATATTGATAGATCTGTGAGACCGTAGCTTTTTTGTTCCTTTCATTTTCAATGGCACTATATATTAGCATTACGTAAGAAAGCGGAGGCTTTTCCATAGAACACATCTCAAACTGCATGTATTTTAACGGAATGGAGTACAGTAACCAAAACTATTCCTTAATTCAAGGTTCTTACAAAGTATCAAAACTTGCATTATTTGCACAACATTGTACAAGGTCATAATACAAAGGAAGAAGTGTCCATGTATTCTTCTCCCACATACAGGTGTTCTGTATCTTATGAAATGTGTACTTGCATATTATACATGATTCAGTTGCCAAGCTCTGAAACACACTTTGGATAGAATTGTTTTGTGAAATAACATGTTCAAATGAACAAATATTTATAATGTTAATTTTTCACAATTAAGACGGTATAAAATATAGATAGTTATGACATACATTATTCACACATGCAAAATCATATGCTGTTTCGCTCACATGTATGCACCTTACTTGTGTTACATACACACTTGATTATTGCACATTGTTAAGTATGTTTGCTGAACCTTAATGAATGCTAATAATTGAATATGAAGACTTACGGGAACAATAATAAGACCTTTTATTTATTTTTTTGGGATAGTCTTTGTGATGAACGTGTGGGAGGAGTTGGTGTGGGATCATGTCCCCGGTGACTTGATCATTGCCTTCTTCTTGCCGTTTCATGCTGGCCCAGTGCCTGGGCTTGTGCCAGTGGTTGAGCCAGTGCCAGTGGTTGAGCCAGTGCCGGGGTTTGTGCCAGTGGTTGAGCCAGTGCCAGTGGTTGAGCCAGTGCCGGGGTTTGTGCCAGTGGTTGAGCCAGTGCCAGTGGTTGAGCCAGTGCCGGGGTTTGTGCCAGTGGTTGAGCCAGTGCCGGGGTTTGTGCCAGTGGTTGAGCCAGTGCCGGGGTTTGTGCCAGTGGTTGAGCCAGTCCTGGGGTTTGTGCCAGTGGTTGAGCCAGTGCCAGGGTTTGTGCCAGTGGTTGAGCCAGTGCCGGGGTTTGTGCCAGTGGTTGAGCCAGTGCTGGGGTTTGTGCCAGTGGTTGAGCCAGTATCGGGGGTTGGGACAGTGGTTGAGCCAGTGCCGGGGGTTGGGACAGTGGTTGAGCCAGTGCCGGGGGTTGGGACAGTGTTTGAGCCACTGCCAATGGTTGTGCCAGTGCCAGTGCTAGTATTTGGGCCAGGGGATGAGCCTGGGACATAGGATCCGGTGCATTATGATCCTGATGTAGCATTGGCTGTGTGTCTGTCTCGATTTGCCTCTCTGGCTCACTTTGCCTCTCTGGCTCACTTTGCCTCTCTGGCTCACTTTGCCTCTCTGGCTCACTTTGCCTCTCTGCCTCACTTTGGATCTCTGCCTCACTTTGGATCTCTGCCTCACTTTGGATCTCTGCCTCACTTTGGATCTCTGCCTGTATTTGCCTCTCTGGAGCTATTTGCCTCTCTGGCTCTGATATTAGATCTATATCTGATAATAGCTCCAGATCGGATAGTATGTGTAAATCCGATTGTGCGTGTGGCTGGCTTTGTGGCTGTAATTGTGCCTGTGGCGGAGGCTGTGCCTGGACATGGGCCACAAGTTGACCCATACATGTGGCTATGACAGAGAGGCTATTTGCCATTTTGTCCAGTGTGTCCTGTTGTCTTGTCATTATGTTGCTCATATGTTTCATTTCTTCATATATTTTCTCATATGTTTGAGAGTGTACGTGTGACTGATCTTGTTGGTTTTTGATAAACCTGGCATCTAGGCTGGTTAAATTTGATAATGCTTCAGCACAAACCTGGTCTCCCTGGCCCGGTTGGATCTCCCCATTGTCATCACTTTCAGGATTTGGTTGGGTATCCTGGAATCCAAGCAAATCAGGTCCGGAATCATACGCATCTGGGACACTAATATGTGTGGGATCTACTGTCATCTCATCCTCAATTCGGACAGTTTGTTGTGGTGATGCAGGCACATCAGAATCCATGTCCTCAGCAATCACTATATAATAAATAACAACATTTTAAATTCAACATAATGACTAAGTAATTTTGTGCTCCTCTTTATTTGGCTGAACATACTATGTAAATGCACATATGTTTTGTCGAAAATTTGGACAAGTGCATCAGTTAAAGCTGCAGTTCAATGTCCTGTTTATGTTTTTGTTATGTAAATTTTATAACGGCATTAGTTTGTGTGCAATCTCTAATTAAATAAACAACTGCATAGGTTGCGAAATTATAGTTGTCCTTGTATTGATGTGCGGAGTTTGACGACATATTTAAATATGCTTAGTGTGAATGGTTCATACATGAACAAGAGAAACAAGCATGCTTGTTCAAATAAAATACAATTGTTGTTATTTACAAGTAGTTTTGTTTAAAACTGAACATGCTACATGTATTTATGGTCAGTACACTAGTGATTTCTATCCAAAAACACACATGCAGGATAATTATTGAACTGCAGCTTAATATAAAAAGCATATTTGACATAAATGAATAAGGACATGTGTAATGTTGACATTTCAGTTTCACATCTAAAAAGATTATTGTAGTTTTATTTTTAAATGCTTGCATTTGTCAAGTAAATATTGATCTCATAGCATACGACTCACCTAGTGTCAAATGTGAAAGGGATGGCCCAATATCTCGGTTCCCTCCAATTCCAAATATAAGGCGGGGAGTCATTATTGATAACATATTTTCCTCGTAAGACTGTAACTTCAGTGATGCTGGAGGTCCACCTCCTGTCCTACTTGTGATGCGTCCAGCCTTTGCCATCTTATTCTTGAATCTATGTTTTATGTCCCCAAATCTTTTTTTACACGTCTCTGATGTCCTTGGAAAGACACCAGCTGATGAGACAGCTCGGCCTATCTGGCCCCACAATTTTGACTTCACACTGGTCTTGGTTTTACCTGTGTATATGTACAGCAGCGGCAGCTCTTATTCGAGCAAAAGCCGCTGGCTGTATGTGGCTGGGAAGCGGGTAGCCGCGGCGCGTGGCGGCGCACTGTGACGTCACAGTCACATGCGCGCCCGGCTTCCCCGTCTTCCCCGGCTTCCCCAGGCTTCCCCGACACCCCTGGAGATGAAATTAAGGTAAGCGGGGGTTCGGGGAAGCAGAGTGGCAGAGCAGAAGGGGTACAGGGGTCCGGAAGGGTGTGTAAATTGCGCGCGATGGAGGAGGGGGGGTTAGTGGGGGAAAGCGGCGGCGCGCGTGCATTACTGGCGGCAGCTGGGGCAGATCCCGGCATGCCGCCGGTATTTAGTGCAATAAGATATGTCGCTACTGTAACAGTGTTCATATCAATTTCAGTATTTAAATCATACTGTATGTTAATATTGTAACAATTATAACACGTCCCTCTAATTACACACACCTATTAGTGTAGGTCATGCGCGCATTCCTGACAAATTACATGTGAACAATCAGCTGCACACCTCCGTTACAGCATATATGTTTAACAACTGTATGTAATCTTAGGCATGTCTTGATTTAACAGTAATGGCATCTTAATGCCATTTATTTTAACAATGTGATGAAATTAGTGTGAGGGAGTAGGTAAGTAACATAGTCCCACTTTGTGCTGACTATGATAATGGGCCTGTAAAAGGGGTAAGTGAGCACGAAACATTGCGTTCCCCTGCATCTCATCTAAACCACTTCCTTCCCTCTTAGGGATGTGTTTATCATATCCCATCATTTTTCATAATGACAATTTTCACCCTTCCCTCACCATCCGTCACCCTTCAGTTAATTGTATGTGATTTTGTAGGCACATTGACAATGAATGACCCTCACTTTGAGTCATTCATATATATAATCATTTAAAGTATCATTGATTGTTTAGTATTCATTATGAGTGCGGACAACACTTTTTATGTTCTGTATGTACTTAAGACAGATTAGAGGTCCCTTCATTGTTCCACAGCACCCCACAACTTACACATGTGAAATATAGTTAATACATGAGAATGCGGCATATACAACCTAATGTATATATTGTTCTCGAATAATTAAAATACAAAACTTACTGTACATGCTAATGATCCATAGAGTTGCTCATAGGAATCCATGACACTTTCAACCAGGATGTCATTTTCGCGATGTGTAAAGCGGGGGTTTCTTAGGCCCTCTGGCCGCGCCTGGCTTGTTGATGCCCCTCATCACTTCCATCATCATCACCATCATCATCATCACTGTTTGTATGGTGAACAGTGTCCCTCTCTCCCAGTCCAGTAGTCCCGCTACCCTCATCCACCTGCACTCCACCACCTGGAGTGTCATCACGGGACGTACCTGCCCTGGCATGACGTCTCATTCTACTCCCACCAGCCACCGCACCCCCACCAGCCACCGCACCCCCACTCCCATGCTCCACCGCACCCCCACTCCCACGCTCCAACACTCCCCCACCAGCCACCGCACCCCCACTACCACACTCCAACACTCCCCCACAAGCCACCGCACCCCCACTCCCACACTCCAACACTCCCCCACCAGCCACCGCACCCCCACACCCACGCTCCACTGCACCCCCACTCCCACGCTCCACTGCACCCCCACTCCCACCAGCCACCACACCACGCCCACATCCACTCCCACATCCACTCCCACGTCCACTCCCACGTCCACTCATCCTCTCTATTTGACTAACTCACAAGAAACAAATATAAAGAAAAATGACACACTAACAAAGTTCAATCACACTAACAATACAAAAAAGTAGATAAACAAAATATAATAACAATACAACTCACTCAATATTCACCAACAAATCACAACTCTCTCCAACTCTCTCCAACTACTACCACCAACTCGACTCTATCTCTCCTCACAACAACACCCACACTAAATGAACAAAATGGACGCTTTTTATAGGGTATCCCTCCCAAATAGTTGTCCACAAGTGGGATTACTATTGTTTTCAGGTGATTGCCTAAATTGACGACGTCAGCATTTCAGAATTTAACCACTACACTGCCATGTCCCAACCCAAAAATAATGACACACACTGTAATTGACAAGAACATTATATTACATGGATTCACTCCTTCCATGGTCTCTCCCACATATACCCCAGAAAAATAAGGGGACATACATGAACCTCAGGGGAACATCATTGCCTTAGCGTGTAAATGAACACATATTAAAATTAATGATTACGTTTGCTTTAATAATACTGTCAATGAGCATGGGGTCCTCAGAGCTGAACAGCATTGGTTTCAGGTCCGGGGACCCCCTTCAACAGGAGTTACAGGCCCCTTTATGGGGTGCCGGTATCCCATGCTGAATGTACATTTCCCGGTCACGTGACGCGGAAGCTTTAAAATTACAGTGGGTACCGGCACCCCATAACGGGGCCTGTAACTCCAGAAGTAGGGGGTCCTCAGACCTGAAACCAATGCGTTTCAGGTCGGGAGACCCCTGCTCATGTACACTATAATTACAATGTATTTATTTAGTGTAGGATCGCCTGTAAAAGTCTTGCATGGAGATAGCAAATCTCCATGCAAATGTTAAAGGTGGCTTTTTTTTCTATCAGGTAGCGAACAGAGAGGTTCAGAACGCTAGCAGGGGGAAATAAAGCAAACCGTATGCTGTGGCTGTTTTGAGCTATTTTGAGCAGGTACGTTAAAAAATGGCCTCAAGGCCTTAGTGCATCACGTCCCCGGCTTCACTTTTTAACGAACCTGCTTTTTGGTCAAATAAAAATGCAAAGCCATTGAGCTTAGTGCATAGCCCCCTTAGTGTCTTAAAAAGCATTACTGAATATTTCTTTTTTGCATGATTGTTTTAAACAACTGGGTGCTAACCTATTTTTTAATATATCAGCTTTTGTAAAATTATGTGTGGCATTTTAGGAAGGAATGGTTGGAGAATTGGGACTATTTGAACTAAGGGCCAATGTTTGCACACTACTTTTTTATGTCTGAAGCTAAAGGATTGTATGCTGTAATGAAGGGAGTATGAATGATGTCATCTGTATCATTAGTGTTTTTTTATTTTGTTAGAATTATATTTAAGCAGATCACTTCTATCTATTTTCTTTATATTGGCATAGGCTTCACTAAGGACAGAGTCTTTATAATTTTTAGATCTAAATTTTGTTAGCATAGCTTGCGCTTTTTGTTCATAAATGTTGTTATCAGTGCAGTTAAGTTTGACTCTACTTAATTCCCCTTGAGGGATGGTTTATGGTTTCTGATGATAACTGTTAGCCTCAATATAATTGAGACAACTGACAGGTTTATAATGGGTTTTGGTATGAATATGACCTTCTTCTATATAGATTAACAAGTCAAGAAACTCCAAACTTATATTGCTAAAGCTACAAGTTAAAATAAGATTGTATGTATTTTGATATAAATAAAAAAGAAATAGTAATACACTTTCGCGATCACTGTGCCAAATTAAAAAAATATTTAATCTACAAATCTGGTCCAGAGTACCAGGTTTGTACCAAATCTATGTTAGGACAAGATGTTTTGGTCCTCCCACATCACCATTAACAGATTGGCATAGCTAGGTGCAAACCTGGTGCCCTTCACCGTGTCTTAACCTGTAAAAATAGTTCCTCATTAAACCAGAAAAAATTATGTATTAATGTGAATTTAATAAACGTGATGATGAAATACATCTGTGGATCTGTGTAAGTGCCTTCTAGTTGTAAAAAATATTGTTTGGCTAAACATCCGTGCTCATGACTTATTACTGTGTAAAGTGAAGTGACATCACACGTGACTAAAAAATAATGTTCTTGCCAAATAATATAATTCAATAAATTTAATATATGTGTAGTGTCTTTTATATAAGAGCGTAGCTTCTTGACTGGTTTTTGTAAGAAGTGATCAATATAAGCCAAAAGGTTGGATGTAAATGAACAAATACCTGAAAGTATAGGTCTTCCTGGAGGGTTTATGGGATCCTTATGCAGTATAGGTAAAAATTAAAAAATTGGTAGTGTAGGTTTTTTGATAAATATGAATTCAAATTCTTCGTTGCTGATAAGTAATTTTTTAAAACCCAGTTTTAAAATATTCTCTAATTCACACTGGAAAGTTTCTGTAGGATTGTAAGACTATCTTCTCGCAATTCTTTTATTGTGTCATACTGTCTTTTATTCAAATTTGGTTTGATATATTTATTTTGTTTAACCAATTTGTCCAAGTCATTCTGTACTCATTTTACATACAGATCCAAACAACCACCTTTTAGGTAGCTAGGATAAAACAGTGATTTGTGTTTATATGGAGTATGTTGTATCTGACTGGTCACAGTGGGTGGAGTCGTATTTTGTCCAACTGCAGTACAGTATGTAATTTCTGTTTGATGAAATACTTTTTCAAAGAAAGATTGCATACAAATTTGCTCACATCAATATAAGTATAAAATGAACTCATTTTGTTTGATGGTGCAAATGAGAGACCTTTATTTAAAACCTGTATTTGTTCTTGTGTTAACACTTTTTTGCTTAAATTAAAGATCCTTTCTGGTTTAATATCTATTTGGCAATCTTTTTTGACCTTTATTTTCTCCTCCTCTACTTCCTCGTCTGGTGATTTCTCTCGTTTTCTTATAAACGAGGGTTTCACATTTTTCAACTCCTTCCTTTGTTCTATCCCTAAACTTGATTTCCTGGCTACCTCTAAAAAAGGAGATGAGCTCTCTAAAGGTGTGAATTTGTTGACTGAATGAAATTTAGACCATTCCCCTTGGTTGGGAGATTTTATTTCTTTTTTCTCTCTATCACCTTTTGAGTTGCTAATTAGTTTTGTGTTTTCTCCATAAGTATTGGCTTCTCTTAGCATAATGAAGTAAAAAATGATGAGTGCGCGCGGTCCCAAAAAATTATTGTATGTCCCAAACAGTGTGTTAATAGTCTCTCTGCAGCTCCTCACTCTCCTGTGATCAGCGGGGCAAACAACCGAATAATGCACACATATAGCAGGGCGCAAAAGAGAAGAGAAAAAACACTATTAGTATAAATTTAAAACAAATTAATATTTATGACATGCATGAAATTACACTTACATAAAAACGGATCACAATGAATCCAAACTTCGCTGGGGGAGCTTGAAGGAGGGGTAGATGAGGGCGCTGTGCTACCACTTAAGCCAGATCCTAAAAGGGCTTGATGTGCCGGTAGATGAGGGCGCTGTGCTACCACTTAAGCCAGATCCTAAAAGGGCTTGATGTTCCTGTCAAGCCCTTTTGGGATCTTCTCTTAGCCTAACATGGTTATCATTGGATGTCTTATTTTTCCCCTTATAAGTATGTTTCTAGCATGTGTGGTAGTGTTAAAATTATGCACTCTACCTCTATTATCTGGGTGAGAGGCAGAATCTCTTCTGTTATCTAATTTTGGGGGTCTCTGTTGCAAACTTGCTCTTTCTATCCAATTCCTGTAACCCTTAGTTAAGTAATCTTCTTTATCGCTCCTTATTTTTTTATTTTTACCTGCCTTATTTCATTTTCTGTTGTTTGAATTTTATTTTTAAGTATATGTTCAAATTTTTGTATTCCTCACTTGACACGTGGTTCCATTTTGACTTCTAATTTTTTGATCTCTGATTCTATATTAGCCAAAGATAATATTCAATGATTGACCAATAATTGAATTAGTTCAAAGGAACAGGAATCTAATTTTGCATTTCACTCCTTGATAAATATCTCATCCATAGAATCAATAGAAGGTGTTTTAAAAAGCCTCAAGCTTCTAGTGATTCTTTTAACTGCAATATATTGTTTTAATGTAGTTATTGTGACAGTGAAGGGGTTAACTGGGCTCATGAATAAAGGTCAAACCCACCTGGTTACCCCTAACCCGTGTGTGGGGGTCCTAGAGTGTCAGCTCTGGGACCCAGATGTCAAAAATACATTGCTGAGAATATGTGCCACTTTTGCGACATTAAAGATTTATTTGTCTTTTGTCTTTACTGGGGTGCTGGGATCGGGGGATTTCTAGGCTGTAAGTTTCAGGGTGGGTTTGTTGGAGAAAGTCTTTACAGAATCTGTCTACTGCTGCGCCAGCATTTATTCTAAAACTTCTCAGGGGCATTGTGGTTGCTTCTCCTGTATTCCACACGCAATAAATTGTGCATCCCCCGTGTTCATGCTGCATTCGCGCCGCCTGGCACCCGCGGTTGATTCGCGGTTGATCTGTTTAATTATAATGGTTCGGATTTAATTGAGGGCAATTCTTCACGTATCCGCCAGGTAGCAGATATTCATGAATTGTAATTAATTCTAATGTGTACACAACTGTACTTGTGCTACAGTAATGTGTCGTCTTGCAGGTGTGGTCCATTGTGGTCCATTGTGAATTGACCTTGGTACTGGAGAAGTTACTGTATCAATTTAGGCGTTTCATAATAAAAACTCAATGCGGGGTGTCTTTTTTTCCCTATTTGCTGACCGGACGGACGCAATGAGTACACCGCAGTACGTGTGCAAAAGACCTGACTGTACTTATGCATTTGTAATATGTTCTGTAATTAATGCGGCAGATGATAAAATGGCCACAGTTACTGAAATCTGTCAATATTTAATCTCAAATTATGACTTTTACAAATTGTTACCTGATGCTCATGTGTGGAAGCGTGCAATAAGGAAAAAGTTAAGTAGCAATCCGTGTTTTTTTCGTATTGCCCCTTCACACGGAGTTAGAGGAGGGTATTGGTGTGTGGTGCCAGATTTTTCCAGTATCTTTGATCATGGAGTCTTCAAAAGGAGTAAGGTCATGTTAAATCCAAATAAGATTCATCAATCTCAGGCCAGCAATGTAATAGCGTCTGCACCGCCTTACAATAACGGTCCGACCGTCAGTGAAAAACTGGTGACTAGCAACCCCTGCTATCTGTCCTCGCCATTATACCTGCAAAACTTCCAGCCTGAGCCAGATTTGACGTACAGATACTGTACCAGCAAGCTTACATGTACCAAAAAGATTCCGAGCTTCATCAGCTGCAACTACAGGTGTAGCAGGCCTGCTGACACCTGTCAGCTACCTATATAATGAAGACTATGGGACTGACAGTGGCTCATCACCACCCATTTGGCAAAGTCTATAATGAAGGTAAATACAGGTACACAGATGAGTATTCTAAAACTTGCCTTAAACTTGCCTTGGAAAATCTGGGGCTAACACCAACAAGATCCAGGTATATGCTGGTCATTTTGTTGACACTAAATTAGTTTTGAAAATTCTGTGGAGCCCTGTTCTTTATTCCTTTCATTGTAAGCTGAATCATCACAGAGAATCCTGAACCAGGAGCACCAGTAGTTGTATCCTTATATTATTTTTATGTGGTGTGCAACATTTTCCCTATAGTAGGTGTCATGGGAGAGGGGGTTTGGCCCGGGATTAAAGGGGTTACACCCCATTTGGCCACCCCCTACTCTCACCTGGGAATCAAGGGGTTAACTGGACTGTGGTCCAGTAATGTGTTTTTACCTTGCTTCAGCATCCTAATGTATATTCCCCTGTAAAAAATTATTGTTTTTGTTCCAGTGTTTGCACCAACACATACACTGGGATTGATGCGGGAGGGAAAGGGTTAAGGTTAACTTAGTGTTTATAGCTCTTTGTTCCTTGTTCCCGCCTTTTCAGGCACCATTTTGCAGAGTCCCATATGTCGCCATTGGGGCTCCATGCATTCCAATGGCAGAAGTAGCGGTTTTGGACCTGTTTTCTAGCGATGACCAGCAGGTGGCGTCCGAGAGGAGGATCGCCGGTTTCCCATTGTAAGTCAATGGGGCCATTGACTTCAATGGGGATTCCTCTACGCCGATCTCCAGGAACAGGTTGGCAGCCATCCAAACCGCAGACCGCAAAAGCCGATACAATGTCTTTGAAACGAGCTTTATCACTTGGTTCAAGTTCAATGACAATTGGCGTGGGAATCTTAGGTTCTAGGGCACCTGGGAATAAAATTATTTTAGCCCTTAGCCCCTATGAACCCAAACACACGACCCCCATCGGGTCCGGGAATGAGGGGCCCCCGTAAAGGACCGAGCGGAGAAAGAGGTTCGCGCCATTGACTTTAATGGTGGAGCGGAGGTCCCATTGAATCCAATGGCGGCATGCGCCCATGCATTGTCTATGGCAGCGCCGGCCATTGATTCCAATGGGGAAAAGCCATGTGGCGTGAAAACGGCTAAGTCCGAAATGGTGAAAAATGTAAGTCCATATCTCCTGTTCTGGAAAGACCAGAGGGCTGGGATTTGGGTGGCATGTAGCTAAGGTTTCGGCATGAATGCATGGCTATTCCCAGCCCTCTCCGAACAACCCGACGGAGTGTGGGCAAATGTAAAGATTTTTGGTTTTTCCATAGACTTCAATGGCGGCGTCTCCCCATTGAAAGTCTATGGCGGGGAACCCCATTGACTTCAATGGCGGAGCCGCGCCATTAAAAGCCTATGGCGGCGGAACCCGTTGATTTCAATAGGGAAAGAGTGAAAGGCAGAGATTCATTTTTAAAGGGAAGAATCCTGTATTTTAAAAGTGTTTTAACCTGCATTTGTGTATCTCCGGTTCTGGGGGTCGCAGAGGGCTGAGACTTGGCCACAATGAAGATACAGTTCCGGCACAAAAAGCTGGCAAGTATCAGTCCACTGGGCCCAACGGAACCGATTATATTAATATGTGAAGATATTAAACTGTGAGTGGTATTTTGGGTCTGGTATGAGAACGCAGAGTCCATCTACTATGCTAATAGGTCAGGGGGCCGACAGATGGTTTAGCATAAGCCCTCTGATCAAAGGTTAACCGCTCTGATTGTATACACTAGGATGAAGAACAAAGGGCCTGAGTGGTCTGTAAGTGTCATAGTTCACACTTGCAGATAAGGGAGATTCTACTTCAAATGAATCTGCAAGCCAGCTAGGCACCTCAAGGTTAAGGTATAGGATTGAGTTTGTATATAAACCAGGCTCAGCCTATGCCCATTGTCTTTGTGTCATTCTGAGATTGCTGTATGAACTGCTAATCAAGATTCCTGATTATTTCATCATTCCAATTCTAAGTAAGTGCATATTTTGTCTGTTATTTGTATATCTCGTGTGTTTACCTTTTTCAAGGAATAAATTATATTTTATCATATATCAGCCGTGTTCAGTTCAACCCAGGTATTTTTGGTGTATATTATAGCTTGTCATAAATTTACCGTGACAGTAGGGTACATGCTGCAACATTTCAGTGACATTTCAGGAGAGACTAATGGCCCATCGGATTAACACAGCAGGTATTCCTGGCAGTCCCATTCAGTTTGAATGGGACTGCCAGGGACCCCCGCAGTTAATCCGATGGGCCATTAGTCTGTCTGCAGAAATGTCACTGAAATATTGCAGCATGTACCCAGCATGAACCCAGCATGTAACCAGCATGTAACCAGCATGTACCTGGGTCTTGTTGGTGATTGCCCCACATTTGTTTTAGAATACTCGTCGTCAGTACAGTAAAGTATCATTTACTACAGTAACTACCTATATTACACTACCTGTATTACACTACGTGTATTACTTACACTACTGCAGTTCAAGCTGCCATATTTTATTCTTTTTTTTAAAATATCAATACATTATGCACACAGACAAGTGATTAGCTACTGCAGATCGGTCCGTTCTCCTGTAATCAATCACTTTGCTCATGGTTATATAGTTCTATTATTTTATTCACAATTCTAGAAAATGTATTCCAGCAATATGATTGGCTGAGCAGTTACTACAGTAGATACTGAACAATTGGTGGACAGTTAGGCGCATGCGTGTATGTCTCATGGTACCTTGTTGAAATGCATATGCGTATCATCACATACCCACCCCCCACCCACCTTGGATGCAAAGTCTTACAACAGTAACAAGACAGCGGTAATGCAACCGCTTATCAACACCCCCCCCCCCCCCGAGCCATTCATGAAAATTCTTGTAGCCTTCTTGAATTAAACATTATGTGAAAGGTTATACTTTCTGTATGTTTTAAAAATTGTGACACAATGAAACAATTAACAATTTAAAAAATGCAACTTTTTTTATTTTTTTGGAGTAAAAACATTATTTTATATAATTTGAACAACAGAACAATCTAGTTGCAGCAATAACGGAAATATAATAAACTGTACCATTAATAATTTTATTTTTCCTCAGAAAATAAACTTTGTCATCAAGCAGGGAACGGCAAATAGAGGGATTCCGATTGACCTACAGTATAATATCGCTTTTACGTTGCTTGCGCATTGATGAATCTGATTTAAAAACAATTTAGTGACAGTGCAATTGTTATTGATTAGGATAGAATAATTGTGAGCTTTATAGAAAACCTTAAACAGTATGCTGCTGTTTTCATATTCAATACTTTTTTACATACTGTAATACACTTGCACGTGAAATGCATGCTCGATTTGGTTGAGATCAGGTGATTGACTCGACCATTGAAGAATATTCCCCTTCATTGCCTTAAAAAACTCATGGGTTGCTTTCGCAGTATGTTTTGGGTCATTGTCCATCTGTAAAGTGAAGCGCCGTCCAATCAACTTCACTGAATTTGGCTGAATCTGAGCAGACAATTTATCCCTATACACTTCAGAATTAATCCGGCTGCTTCTGTCTTCTGTCACATCATCAATAAACACTAGTGACCCAGTGCCATTGTAAACCATTCATGCCCATGCCATCATACTGCCTCCACCGTACTTTACAGATGATGTGGTATGCTTCGGATCATGAGCCGTTCCAAGCCTTCTTCATACTTTTTCTTCCCATCATTCTGGTACAGGTTGGTCTTGGTTACATCTGTCAAAAGAATGCTGTTCCATAACTGGGCTAGCTTTTTTAGATATTGTTTAGCAAAGTCTAATCTTGCCTTTCTATTCATTTGAGCTTAATAGACTGACAGGTCAACATCCGCCCCATTGGATTACAACTAAAGAAGACAGAAGAAAAGAAAAAAGAAAAGAAGAAAAGAATGGAAAAAGAAAGCAGAATATAATGAAGAACTCACCGGAGAGACATCTCTTGAATCAAGATTTGATAACGTACTTATTTGCATCGGCTGTTGAGGGTCAATAGTTGGTGCTCGAGTAGGATGGGTGTGAAGAAATCCATGGTAAGAAAAATATTGATTGTATTTTGTGTATATTTTTAGGTTGCCCATTGACTGCCAATGTGTTTATTATTGTCCCTTTAGGGTATTGATAAACACAGTGATAAGCAATGCTTATTTTTATTTAATTGATATGTTTTGTATTTTTGGTTCTTGTTTTTATATATTTGTCATGTTGTGTATTTTTGGTGCTTGTTTTGTGTACTATTGGTGCTTGTTTTTTTTTTTAGGTTGCCCATTGACTGCCATAGTTGCAAATCATGCCCATATAATATGGGCATGGTTTACCACTGTGCAAATCAATGGGTAGAGGGTAGAGGTTGTTGCCCCGGGGAGGATGGTTATGTGTCCTGAGTTGGTAGTGGGAGAGGGGGATTAACCCCTTAATTACTATAGCAGTTACTAACTGCGAAATTGCTGCCCACGGAGCTCATGCAAGCAGTGGATGGTGATGAGGATGGCCCATCCTGGCAGGTATAAGTAGAACTTTTTTTACTTTATGCTGGCTGGATAATATTTATTTTTTAATGGGCAAATGAACTATTATCCTGATCTGGATAATAGTATTGTTTCCCATTATTGCACTGTATGTGTTAAGGGGGTTGTTGGGGGTAGAGGAGATGGGTATTAAGGTTGTTGTATTTTAATGTTTCTTTGGGGTAAAGGGATTGGGTGTAGGGTGTAGTTGCCCCAAGGGTGGGTGGATAGGAATCTTGGGTTTGTAACAGGAGTGGATAACACCTTAATTATTTTAGCGGTTACCATTGCTATGGCAGTAAAGGGGTTAACTCCTCCGGTAACCTTCCCAGCAGGCCTAACCACCTACCCGGGGCAACTACCGCCTCCATCCACTCCCTCTACCCCCAATAAAATGGGTACTCGGGTTTTACCCCTTCATTGCCTTAGCGGCTAACTGCTAAGATAATGAAGCTGTTTTTCTGTACATTTCACATCTAAGGAGTCACCGGAGCTGAACCACATTGATCTCAACCCCAAGGACCCCCTGCTTCCTGAGTTACAGACCCTGGTATTGGGTTCCAGTATCCCCCTGCAATGTTTAAATCTCCTGTGTCACGTGACATTTAAACACACAGGAGATACCTGCACCCCATACCAGTATACTAGTGCCTGCAACTCAGGATACAGGGGTTCCCCAAACCTGAAATTAATGCGGTTCCACTCTGGAGACCCCTTGCTACAGTACTCTGTTATTAAAATGTAAATGAAAACACTGCGATTGACTGTAAGAGCAGTGCAGGGAGATGAAACAATCTCTGTGCAGCTATCCATGAAGCTCTTACAGACTGCGGCCAGATTGTATTAGGGAGAACTTTGAGAGAGGCTGGGATACCATCACTGCTACTCCATACGGTATTGTTATTTTCCTACCTCACGGTGTGAGACTTGTGGAAATGGTTTTCGATTTTTCCTGAATACCACAAATAACACAATATGACACAAATGACAAACCGTTCGTGGGATCATGCCACACCATTTGAGATGGCAGCAATTTTATCGAAGCTACTAGATTAGACCCCTCTTTGTGTCTGTCTGTCTCTCTCTGTATGTCTCTCTCTCACTATGCCCACTACGATTAAAATATTTACAAAAAAATAGAAAATGTGCATTAGTATAACAGTAGAATAATATACAGTATACAGTATATTTCTATGTGCCCATTATGATTAAAATATAAAATTAAATACTTCTATAAATTAAAAAGGTTGAAACTGATAACAGTTTTTAGACTTCAATCGACATTTTCTTCTGGCTTTCAATTTGAGGGCTTGAATTACGTAAAATAATTGTGAGATTATAATAAATAAGAAATAAGAAATGCTTAAGTATGTGCATGCATGGTCTATGGAATGTATGTACGTGTCTGTTAATTTAGGTGTATGTGTGGCCTATGTATCACATATGCAGGTATTTTAATGTAGGCACGTGCTTGGTCTATGGAATGCATATGAAGGTCTTTTAATGTAGGAGCATGCGTGGTCTATGGAGCGCATTTGTGAGTTATTTGGGAATTACAGTTTCTACTATATAGTATTGTATGTAAACTTGTGTAAACTTATATTTTTACCTTGATTACACACAGGCTGAAAATTGGGTGGCATCAACCCATTGTTGATTCAAGGGCTTTGCTGTATGTATTTGTTCAAGTCGATCATGTAGTTGGAATGTAGGATCATCTCGTTTTTAGATTTGGTTGGTTCCTACTGGTAATGGTATTGGGGCAGGTACTCGCTTTTGAGCAGGTACTCGGGTGGAGGCAGATTTGAGGGATCGGTTCAGGAAGATCTATTATTCAATCTCTTTCTCCTTCAAAAGTTGACATCATGAAACATAGCCATCCATGATGCATGAAGTGCCCAGCTCCTTCCCCTCATTAATGCATAAGTTCTGTTGAATAGTTTTCTTCCAGCCTTTCTTGTGCTTTTGCATAGAATGGTTACTTGTCCGCGATATACTGTCAGATCTCAGACAGTGACACACTGTCCCAGCTTGAATTGCACAATATATCATATAGGCATACAGTAACTGCAAGCTGGACTTTTATGGCACAGAGAAAGCACCACATCCTATGCCATGTACAGTACAGTACACAATTTATGAGACACATTAAGTTAATCCATAGTTGATTTTAATAAAGTGTGAAACTTTTACAGTAGAGATGTAAAAGGTCAGTAGACAGACGTGTATATTTTATCATCTCTCCAGACAGCTGCTAGGTTATTACTGAACTGTAGCATTCAGAGTGTTATATGTGAAGATATTCAGTGTGCCACTTCCCAGCCACACATTGAACTGCAACAACACAAATAATAATTCAGTCTAAACACAAACGAGATCCGGTTGGCGAGGTCGTGGATGATGGGCAGACAACAAAGTGCTATTAAAACACACATTATCTGTATGGTGGTCGGTGGTCTCTGCGGAGACAAATCCACTTTACCTAAACCATACATAATATACCTTTTACCTTGTATAGTTAACATTATATATGAATACACTTTAAAAAATATATAAACCATTTCTCACTTTCTCTGCTACAGATTTCATTGTGGACTAGTTGCTTACTGTTCTTTTTATTATTGTTTTATTATTAATATCTTTTTCTACTTTTGTGTCTACTTTGAACATAGTCAAGTTTATCTCCACAGTCACTGTGATAAGCACGTGTTTATTCTTATCAGTTTGCCCACCAATATTTCATTAATATATTGATAATATGTGAGTAAGACTAGTCAGTGCTTGAAAATAAACATTTATATTTCCAGAGAGTCTTTTTGTGTGGAAAAAAAATCACTAGAAAACAGAAGAAGAAACAATGTGAAATTCTCAAAACAAACAGTTTTCTTTTTATGGACATTGTACTGTAGGTGAAGTCAATTATGTAATGAACATAATGAAAGCCATGTTTAAAAGTAAAACATGCAGTGAAAAGCATACAATTTATTAGTGTAAGCTAATTTTCTGATATTTTTAGTACAGTAATAACAAAAGTTTGCATATTATGGCTGATCAATAGTAATAATTTGTTATGACAGAAATAAATGCAGGAAGTAGCTGGAGAAAAAACACTTTCATTGTCTTGAAATGCATTATCTAAATTGTCCGAAATTGACATCCCAGTATTGGAGCCCTTTAATTATATATGATGTAAATAAATATGTAATACATAGTAAGATAGACCTTATTACATTTATAACAAACAGAACAAATGAAAACAGTGCATATATTTGTTATTACAGATTTATTTTATCCTGACAACAGAAGGTTCACAAACAGTATGCTTGTAATAGCAATGAAAAGAGTTAATTTTCTACTGTGAAAGTCTGTTCACCAGGGACAATGTCATTTTAACTAAGTGATACACTAAAATGGGAATGTTCTGATGGGTGACTGAATCTAATGTTGCATTTTTGAATAATTTATTTCCATCATACAGTCACGCAAACATTCCATGAATGCTTGAATTCAATGCCTTTAGTAGTTTTTGAAGAAAAGTACTGACTTCTACTTAAAGCTGATCAGTGGAAAGCTCAGAAAAAAAGTATTAGTAATTCTAACAATTCTAAATCAATAACGTACATTTTCATCTTCTTAATTTTTACTCTAAGGTGTGTTTGTGTATTTACTAGTACTAAATGTACTATGTGAATTTGCTAATTGCCAGAACTAAATGTACAGTACCTAAAAATGTAGAAACTTTGATTAACCCCTTTGATGCCACAGTTGGCCCTCCTGGAGGTGAAAGCTTTAAATCTATTATAAATTATTTTTTTTGTTAGATAAATATGATATAGTAGCCCATATTTACAAAATTATACTAATCTATTAGAAATCTTATGGCCCATTTACCTAACTGAAGGGCCTAAAGGTGCCTTATGTTTTACTACAACTTAATAAAATGGAATAGTACCTATATTATTTTTATTTTGACTTTATAATTATAGATGTGCAAATATTTCACCTACATAGAAATTTGCTATGGGTATGGGTTTAAAAAAAGTGTGTGTGTGCCGAGCATGCACATTTGACGTGAAACGTCTTTGTTCACTGTTTTCTCACGTAAATTGTATTTGTAATGGGGATGTGTTTAATTAAAATTCAAAACACAATTTCAGTGCCAAAATGCAATGAAGTTTGACTTAAAACAGGTTTTAGCTATTTGCACTTTGTAGGAGGACGTGCGTAGAGGTATGCAAGGGAGACTTGATAAGGTGAAATTAAATGAGGCTTTTATTACGCCTGTTTCCTTAACACAGCAAAACATATGCAAATAAGCCAAACAAAAACCTATCTCCGCTTTGGAGACTATCTACACATGTAGCTCAGCCCTCTCTGACTGGGTTGGTTAGCTAAGCTATTCACCAGCCCCAAAATATAAACATATATACATAACAGTTCCAAAAGAAAGTCTTATCTGTCTCTCTGGTAGCTGTAGTGGGGAAGGCTTCTCTCTTTCCTGGGTTGCTGCCTTTTCTCAGGTTCTGTCAGCATTCAGGTTTAGAGGTGTTTTCCCCTGTGTCTTGCAAGCAGCTCTGCTGTTTCTTCTGGCAGGCTCAGGACATCTGTCCCCATGGTCAGTCTCACAAGTTGTGAGACTCAGGAACAATCTCCCTTCCTGTCTCTAAAGACAGGCTTTTCCAAGAAGCTAATCAGGCAGGTGGTGTTGGATAATTGACTTCCAGCGGTTAACCATCACACTGCTGGATTAGAGGCACATTTCCTGAACAGGGATAACTCCCCTGTTACATACCTCCCCTGTTTGTGGGAAGCTTGGGCTTGCCACGGCCAAAGCCCATCCTTCCACTCTCATTCTAGATATCTCTGTGACGTGAATGAGAGTGGATGGAGGAAGAGAACCCTCAGTCCCGCTGGGATTGGAGCCCTTTCTCCAGTTTATTCGTGTCTCCTCCCGAAGGTGCTTGAGATCAGCACTCCTCAGTCGCTCGAGGAGGACTTTTTCTAAGTAAAGTCTTTTTGCTACGTGCGCGGTCATGAGATTTCCCTCGCGTCGGGTGCTCATCTTATTGTAGGCAGACTGTATGGCAGCAGTTGCACCGCGTTTAAGAACAGCCCTTTGAGTTTTCTGCTTTTGAAGCTGTCTCTCTGCACTTTTCCCACTCAATGGATTTTCTTCAGCCTCCTTGGGATTAAGTTGCAATTCCACATCCACTTCCATAGAATGTCCCATCTTTTCAGCTTCATCAGCTAAGGATTCTTCTGGTTTTAATTCAGCACGTGTACCTTCTTTTATTGCCTGTTGGGTGGCTGAATGTTTTGCTTGTTTAGGTGGTCCCCCTTTTTCTCCACAGGATCTGCGGACATGTTTGTTCCTTCCACGGTAAGTGAAGAACCGCTTTTCTTTTTCCGCCTTTTTGTTTTTGATGACTCCGTCCCATCAGGAATACTGGGGTCTCCTACTTTATTTGATACTTCAGCGGCTTCATTGTATACGCCAGGCTTTTCTTGCAGTTGCGTTAGCTGACAGAAATATTTGGTGACCTGCTGCTCCCGCTCTTCCTCCTGCTGATCATATTCGTCATCATAGGGAGCGGTCTTTTCTGTTCGTACCGAGTTCAGGCAACCCCACCATTCTTGGGGTGTTTTGTGGGTGTGACTCGGTTTGGGTTCCCCATGAGAGATGTCTTCCTCCTCATCGGACTGGAAGGGCCACTCTTCCATGGGGTAGGGTTCATTACAGGAACGCTGCATCTTGTCCTCCATTTTGGGGCTATCAGGTGTAATTTTCTTCCTGACCTCAGGAGGCGCTATTGTAGCTGTTGCCACTGTATTTGCTAGAACCCCCAATTGTGGTAGTCCTACAGGTGGGCATATTTTGCTTGTAGAGGTCGTAGCTCTCACAGGCATCTCTGTAGACTTTTTCTTCCTCTTGGGTAAGTTTTACAATATGAGCAGTACCATGCACGCATTCTCTCTCTTTAGGTATATTGAATGTGCGGTTGCTAGGGAAAAAAAACTTCTATTTGCTTTGCACCATTTACTTGCTAGGTTTAATCTTTCTTTAGGTATACTGGATGTGCAGTTGCTAGGTAAAAACTTCAGTTTGCTTTACACCATTTACTTGCTAGGTGCAATACCCTCTGCTTCAGCCAAATAATGTGGTTTTCTGCTTGAGTTCAGTAATGTTCAGTCTCAACTTTGAGTATTATGGCATTCACTCTTCACACTTTGGGATACCTTTTACACAGCTCAGCAATTCCTTTTTCCCCAGTAGGGCAATTTTACCCTCAGCACTTGTTTACTGAAAATTCCCCTGCTTCAGCACAGTCTTGCATCAATTTTCACACTTTTCTGCATATACTCCATTCACAACTGGTAGTCCTATGTGGTGTGGCAGCCTTTACTTGCAGAATCATTACCCCTCGTGTGTCAACATCTGTAATTACTGCTTCAGCGAAACATTTGAAAACAACAAACGCCTATCCCTTTTAAGGGCTAACTTACTTCTTGAACCCTGACTACAGCTGGAAGGAAAAAACCCTATTTCAATGACCATATTACACTTTATTTGTGATAGGCAAATAAGGTTTAGCTGCTTCAGCCCAGTCTCTCTCTCTCCTCTTGGACTCTGGGAAAAGAGTCCATCTGTGGTTTTGTAAGTTTCAGTGCAGTGTAGATTTCCTGCCTGGGTGTGTCCCTTAAACTCTGGTCCCTTCTGCATGAGATCCTTTGTTTATGTTGCTCAGGCTGTTTGTAGGCAAAAAAGCACAAAAAAAATTCACAGGCAATCTTCGGGCCCATTTTAACTTCAAGGACCATCTCTCGTCCCACTTCTGACGACCATATGTAGGAGGACGTGCGTAGAGGTATGCAAGGGAGGCTTGATAAGGTGAAATTAAATGAGGCTTTTATTGCGCCTGTTTCCTTAACACAGCAAAAAATATTCAAATAAGCCAAACAAAAACCTATCTCCGCTTTGGAGACTATCTACACATGTAGCTCAGCCCTCTCTGACTGGGTTGGTTAGCTAAGCTATTCACCAGCCCCAAAATATAAACATATATACAGATACATAACAGTTCCAAAAGAAAGTCTTATCTGTCTCTCTGGTAGCTGTAGTGGGGAAGGCTTCTCTCTTTCCTGGGTTGCTGCCTTTTCTCAGGTTCTGTCAGCATTCAGGTTTAGAGGTGTTTTCCCCTGTGTCTTGCAAGCAGCTCTGCTGTTTCTTCTGGCAGGCTCAAGACATCTGTCCCCATGGTCAGTCTCACAAGTTGTGAGACTCAGGAACAATCTCCCTTCCTGTCTCAAAAGATAGGCTTTTCTAAGAAGATAATCAGGCAGGTGGTGTTGGATAATTGACTACCAGCGGTTAACCATCACACTGCTGGATTAAAGGCACATTTCCTGAACAGGGATAACTCCCCTGTTACACACTTCTATATTTATAGTAACTGTGAAATCCTTGTGTGTTTGTGTATCAGTCATTGTGTGTGTCAGTCAGTGTGTGTCAGTCAGTGTGTGCGTGTGCATGTGTGAGTCAGTGTGCGTGTGTGACAGTGTGTGCATTTGTGAGTCAGAGTGTGCATGTGTGAGTTAGTGTGTTGGTGTGTCAGTGTGTGTGCGTGTTGTGTGTCAGTGCATGTGTGCATGTGTCATTAAGTGTCTGAGTGTGTCAGTGTGTGTGTGCATTTGTCAGTGTGTGTGTGCGCATGTGTCAATTTGTGTGTGTGTGTCAGTCAGTGTGTGTGTGCAAGTGTGAGTCAGTGTGCGTGTGTGACAGTGTGTGCATTTGTGAGTCAGAGTGTGCATGTGTGAGTTAGTGTGTTGGTGTGTCAGTGTGTGTGCGTGTTGTGTGTCAGTGCATGTGTGCATGTGTCATTAAGTGTCTGAGTGTGTCAGTGTGTGTGCATTTGTCAGTGTGTGTGTGCGCATGTGTCAATTTGTGTGTGTGTGTCAGTCAGTGTGTGTGTCAGTCAGTGTGTATTTGCGAGTCAGTGTGTGCATGTGAGTCAGTGTGTGTGTGTGTGTGTTTCAGCCAATGTGTGTGTGTGTGTCAGTCAATATGTGTGTGTCAGTCAGTGTGTGACTCTGTGTGTAGCCCAAATTCTCCCCCCCCCCCTTGGTGGAGACACTGGGGGATCTATGTCCCCTAGCCCAGAGCAGTCCCCAATCTACCTGCACGCATGATGATTCAGATGCCCCCCAAACACCCCTCTCCTCGGCAGAGGTCCCAGCCAAAGGGGGGGAAGTGGTGGTCGGCGCATCACTCGGTGGGGGGGGGTCGTCCCGGGGAGTGTGGTCCAGTAAGCAGCAGTGTGCAGAGCATGGACAGAGAAGGCCAGAGCACTGGACACTGGGGACACAGGGAATAGTGATGATTCAGATGCCCCCCCCAGCCCACCTCTCCCCAGAGGAGGTCCCAGCCGAAGGGGGGGGGGGTAGGTGCTGGACGGCACATCACTTGGTGGGGGGTGGGCAGGCCATGAAGCAGCAGTGTGCAGAGTGGGGAAAGATGTGTCCCGAGGATGGGACACCGGGGGGGGGGGGGTGGTTGGTGCTGTGTGTGTGCCATGTGTGTCCGTGTCCATCCGTCCAGCACTGACTCCTCCTGGTGGAAGCTGAGAACACTGACAGCTTCTTCTGCCAGGGTGATGTTCCTTCTATCACCCCTGACTTCCATCTCCAATAAACTGCATTCACGCAGCTAAAGAAGGTTCACTTCAAAATTGACATTCGCCAACCATCAGCCGCCACCAACACCACACATTCGATTTTGAATATTTATACATTTGATTCACCGAGAAGTTTCAGATGCTCTCCTCTTTATGTTCCCAGACAAAGTTGCCAGTTATTCTAGTGTTAGGAGAGTCCTTGGTTTGTCTTGAACCCTGGTCTCTTCTTCTCCCAGTCTGTCACCACGACGGTGCTTAACCTGTTCATTATCCTGCAGAGAACTTTGAAATTCCTGGAAGTCCAATGCTCAGCACCGCACCGCACCCTTATCTCCATCCAGCCCTTTATAAACCTTTATAAACCTCCTGTTCCTGTCTAATATAATTAATATCTGATCAGGGGATGAAAAGAATACTGTCTTCCATATGCGCTATGGTCAACATGAATATTTGGTCATGCCTCTGCAATGCTTCTACCACCTTCAGCATTTTTTCAATGATGCTCTTCATGGTATCCTGGAAAAAAATGTTGTTGCATATCTCAAATATATACAACAAAAAACAAATAAAGATGCTCAAAACTACTTCCAATGTGACAAAAATACACAGTGCAATACCTATATATTCTCTTGAAAAAGGGTCATTTAGTTTAACCCTTTGGGAAAAGTGTCTTAAGCCTGATGCCACTTTCAAGGCATGGCCGTTAGCAGGTCCTAACACTCCCTGAGATAAAATTATGCGACGCATCACTGGTGCGCATGCGAGGTGCGACACTGCGGGACTTTTGGCACGAAATGGTGACTATGTAAGGAAGAAGGTATGTTATCATATTACACCTTGATAAAGTCCAACGGGATGAAACGCGTTGGTGCGTTGGCTGTGTTCATTTCCCTGTGAGCTTGTTCACCTTCAGTTTTATCTTTGGAGTTTGCTTGTGATATTTGTTTCTTTAGGATTATTTCTGGCAGCTGTGCTCCTTTGCTCTACTCTTCAAACTACCTGCTTGCTAGCCTGTTCCAGCAATTGGATTACAGAGCTGCAGTAATTGCCATGACAGAATAAACAGGGTCATATGGAGTCCGCTTGAACAGGATCTGCTTTGCTCACAAAGGGCTACGATGATGCGAGTTATTACAGAATTACAAACTCTAGTCGCTAAGCTTTAAGACCAATTCCTCAGAGTACAAGGTCAGCTACCATAATAGGATTGATCACCTCCTTATTAAAGGATGAGGCCCGCTCATGGGTATCCCCTCTTCTGGAGAAAAATATTCCTTTGTTGGGAAACCTGCAAGACTTCCTGGATGCTATGAGCCTTGTGTTTGATGACCCTAATCGCTGTATTACGTCTGAATACATTCTAAATATCCGCACCAAGGAATATACTATGTGCAGCTGCTGAGTATATCGTGGAATTCCGGAGATGTGTAGCTGATTCAGCACAAACATTCCAATTCTGTAGAATCCTGTCAGATCACATAAAGGATGAACTTGCTCAGATTGATTGTCCAACAGTATTGGAAGACTTTGTTCGGCTCAGAATCCAGATAGGCTGAATAATTTTGGAGAGGAGGCTAGAGAGACAAGGTTTCGCCTCAGTTAGTCCAGGTTTAAGACATTCTATTACCTTTTCCACTTCAAGGGTGTTAAGAATGACAGTTTCACGAGTTCCAGAAGCTTAACCAATGGAAGTTAATACCATTTGAGTACCGCTAAGTTCTGAAAAAATAAGTCAATATCACTCTGAAGACATATGTTTGTATTCTGGGCATACCTTAGCCAGTTTCCCTAAGAAATCTAGGAGGTCCTCATCCACTCAAAGTCCCCAAATATTGAATACCATGAATGCTGTACACTCTGATCAGCTATAGCCTCTGTCACAAATCGTAATCTTAACCACTTACAGTACGAGGACAATAACATATCTATCAGGCATCCCCACTTCCTTTCGATTATTATTCTAAAGGAAGGTATTTACCTCATTTCTACCACTTCTGTAATTGACTCAGGTGCGGGGAGGGGGGGGGGGTTATTTAATGGACCTAAAATTTGCCAAAGGTAACTTGACTTTGTCCAGTCCTAAAGACTCTCCTTTGAAGATGAAGTAGTTGACAGTTCACCACTAAATTCTGGTCCTGTTAATCATGAAACTGGTAATCTAACTCTAATTGTGGAGCCGGTCATCAAGAGGAGATTTCTTTCAACCTTTTTCCTTTAAAAGACACAAATATTTAGTGTTACATCCAATATGACAAATTATATAGTTAAATACTTTACTGTTTTTCTGTTCATAAGTGAGTATAATTTAGTTAAATTCTTTGGCCAAAGCATTTTAAGCTTGCAAACCATGCCAAGGTACAGAACTATATCACCCCTTTTTATATTCCTAACACTACTCTACGTGCAAAACCTCTCCTACTGTAACTTCACTAGTGGAGGGAGAACTATCAATAGACTGATCATTCACAGGGGTACAACAAGACCTGCCAGGATATGCTTAGTATATTTTAATGACTCCTTTAAGCATATCTCCGAGGAATCTCATGTGTGTTCTATTTTTTAGCATAATTATCTCTTCTTGTATTGTTGGATGTTAAAATTTGGGGAATATTTATAGCACTTTGGACTATACTAAATTAGGTCTCCCTTTCTCCCTCTCCTCCAAACCTCATATTTCAGGGTCTGGAAATTCTGAGCCAATAAACATTTTCAATCAAATAGGGGGGAGTGGGCATTTGTATTGCATACACATGAATGTAGGCTAATATCACTTTTTAGACCTAAGCTGTGATGATTAGGCCATATTCGTGAGGAAATGCAATTTCGGTGAAAGTTTCACCCATCTCTATACTGTATATAAACCAGTTTTGCAGATGTCAATAAAATATCACTTACATATGTTAATTTAACCATGTTCTGTCCTAGACTTTGTGGGGCTCAGTATACTTGGACAGGCAGATCAACTCATCTCCTTCTTTCATGCAAAGATGGAATTCTCTTTGAATTTCTGATTATGTTTATTTACAGGAACAAACAAACAGAAATGAAGGGAAAAGTTCCAAAATGCATAAAGACACGAGTCTGGTAAAAAAAACAATGCTTTACTTTGTAGTGCAGGGTGAGACAGCCACAGACTGCCAATATACTGCTGAGAATAAAGCTGTTGCACTGACTGTTTGGGATACAGAACAGGAAGCACACCCTAGAAGAAGGATGATATTGAGACAAGACCCTGAGTTGGAGGGGGGTGGAAGGAGGTGGAGGGGGGGCGAGTGTGGGTAGATTAATCCAGGAGATGACAACACAGATAAGGCGAATAAGTCAGGAGGAACAGGAGGAAAGCATCCAACTAGACCATCTACCCTCGCCCGCTGGAACAAGCACACACGCTCCCAGAATCACACCCACACACGCTTGCATTGAAACGGTGCCCGACATCAGCTTGCGCAGCCTGCCCCAGCAGGGAGAAATATAGGGTTGCAAGTGCTGGTATAGCACAGAGATATGCCATGTACATCTTCAAACACCATGTAAGTTACGAGGTGTACTGCGGGTGGACCCACAATGTGAATTACGAAGGGAGTTGCGTCAAAAAGGCACTTCCTGAAAAGTTAAGGAGAACTATTGTGGAGGAATTGCGAGGCTATTTTACAATTACCGATCATTTAATGAGAATCGTGAGAGATTCAATAAATGGCATTTTGAGGCACACAAGGGCTCGTCCCTGGAAGGACAGACTGGTGGAGATCGAATTCGCTGCGTGATTGTTCGTCTGTTCAAAAGTTATAAATGTTTTTACTTACTGTACTCCAAATAAATAAAAAAAATGTTGATTCTTTTAAATTGTTTCATTGTGTCACCTTTTATAAAAAATACAATGTTTCTAAAACATTTCTAAACACTTTCGAAAGGCTACAAGAATACTGTACTGTATACTGTAGGCATGCACATTAAATCGAAACAGTATTAAAACAATACATACAGGTATAGAATACACATACTGTATAATGTAGAATAAATACATACTCTATAGCATAAAATATATTTTTTTATTTTTGGTGTTTCTTATACAGTATGCAAAAAAGTATTGTATATGAAAACAGCAGCATACTGTTTAAGGTTTTCTATAAAGCTATCCTAATCAATAAAAATGGCACTGCCACTAAACTGTTGCCTCCAGTACTTGGATTTTTAAATCAGATTCATCAATGCACGAGCAACGTTACAAAAAGCGATATTATCCATGGAAATTCCTACATTTGCCGTTCTCCGCTTGATGACAAAGTTTATTTTCTTAGGATAAATAAAATTATTACTGGTACCGTACTGTATGTTATATTTTTCCGTTATTGCTGCTGATAGATTGTTCTATTGTTCAAAAATTATACCATAATGTTTTAACGCAAAAAAAAATAAAACAAAGTTGAATATTTTTAAAATTGTTTCATTGTTTCATTGTGCAACCTTTTTTTGGAAATTTCAGTGTTTTCTAAAACATACAGTAAGTACTGTATAACAATTCACATACTGTAATGGTTGGTTAAAATTAGTCAGTCCCCTAAAGAGGTTCCACAGTCCACACAGTTAGTCCCCACAATAATTTTCTCGGTGGGGCGTCTCTTGTTCACGTACACACATGCGCCTAAATTTGATGACACGCATATGCATTTCAACAAGGTTCCAATGAGACGTACAATACGCGCATGCGCCTAGCTATCCACCAATTGTTCAGTATCTACTGTAGAAGCTGCTCAGCCAGTGATATTGCTGGACAACATTTTCTAGAATTGTGACTAAAATAAGAGAACCAAAAAACCATAAGCAAAGCGATTGATTACAGGAGAACGGACTGATCTGTAGTAACTATTCGCTTGACTGTGTGCATAATGTATTGATATTTAAAAAAAAGAATAAAATACCGCAGCTGTACTGTACCCTCACCATAGACTTTGCCAATCGGTTGGCGCCGAGTCACTGCCACCAGTCCCATATTTTTGATTATACACGTAGTTGAAAGGTGACAGCGGGCCAGCTACACCTGAGTGTTCGCTGCTGGGAACCTGGGGAGCACCTGGATCGGTGCTCGGTAGCGCCTCCACCTGTAAGGGATTCTATATGTAGAATAACCCCGTTACAGGACACATAATAAAGAGTACACACTGGGTCACGCAGAAAAAGTTTACTATATAGCGATAAATAATGGTTACAGCTACCCACCAGGCCTCGCACGGCCATAACCTCTCACTGTGTTCCAAACACTGTGTCCACACCCCTGTAGTGGTCACCCCAAAAGTACAGCGGTATCCCTGGGCACCTAATCACCCTGGTGTCTGCAGAGATAACCCACCCAAAGTGTGAGAAACTGCTGCCCCACTAATGTTTGTACAGTTGGTGCACTTGGAGTAACTGCCAGAAGGTAAAGCAGATCCATTGATCCTAGCGATGTTGGTGTAGCCTCCGCCTCCACAGTGGGTGGGTCCCACATGGATTGTACCACCGTATGCAGTGTTTCTTTGTCGCAGGTGTCTGTTCCAATATCACCTGTGAACAGGAGACCACCGTGTCCTGTCTGTGTCCTTCACTCTGGTACTACAGGGCAGTGTCCCTATCTATGGGCCTGCCCCTGCAGCAATCACAAGCTAAAGGGAGCCGGGGCCCAGATGGGGCCTAATGGGGGGTTTCTGGCCTAGTGCAGGACCACAGACACACACAACCTACCCCTTCCTTATCCCAGCTCCGACTAGCGTGGTAGCCAACGTGCAAAAAGAATCAATTCCCAGAGCAGGGGAATGCTGAAGCCCTATTGGCTTTTGTGTGTCACTTGGTCCTGCAGCCCTGTGCATGCTGGGGGATATAGTCCCCATGGAGCCCTCTCCGGCTAGTGTCTGACTTGCAGCCTTTCTTGCGCATGTGTGACAAACTGCGCATGTGTGAACATAGTCAAAATGGCGATGCCCTGTTAAGGTGTGCTCATCTGCACCTGTCTGCGCATTCCCGCCACCACTACCGGCACTGACCGCGAGCACTTGCACAGCTGTGCTGCTCAAGCGCAACCCACGGAAGTAAAGGGGGCCACATGGAGCCCAGAGGGGGGACCTGGGTTACATCCATCCTTGACATTTTCCAAACTAAGGAAATGCAGGCCAAACTACACTGCGTATGCTACAATTATATACTGTACATAGGTAAGTACATTATAGTAGGTTGTTTTAACCTTTAACAAATCAACCATTGTTTTTCATGTATATTCACTATTACAGCCCCTGAATGAACAGCTTTCTTTTTCATCCATTTATGGTATCACAACCTACAGCTGCAGCGTCCGTTATTCGAATAAATCATGGAGCCGTTGTCGTGTGTTCTGCTGTATTCCACAAAGTATTAACTCCGTATTCCTGCATTCCCGCTGCCATTCACGCCGCATTCAAGCCGTCAGTCACCTGCAGTTGATTTGTTTAATTTAATGGTTTCGGATTTCTTTGGGTGCAATTCTTCGTTTATCTGCCAGGTTGCAGAAATTAATTAATTGTAATGTGTACAGTTTTGTGCGTGCTACTGTGTCAATTTGCAGGTGTTTAAAACCAAATACTGTAAAAACCAAGTCTACCACAGTGGTCCATTGTGATTTGACCTTGAAGACGTTATCAAATTTAGGCGCTTCATTATAAAAACTTATACAACTCAAAACTGTTGCAGAAATCTATAATTTTTTCATTTCGAACTTTGATTTTTACAAGTTTTCACCTGAAGTTCGTAGTTGGAAGCGTGCGATAAGAAAAACCTTAAGTAGCGATTAGTGTTTTTTTTGCATTGCCCCTCCTGCCGGAGATACAAGCAGGTATTTAGGATTGGCCCCAGAATTTCACAGAATGTTTGATCATGGCAATTTCAAAAGAAGAAAGGTCGGGTTTAATGAATATAAGATTCGTCAATCCCAATCCAGCAATGTGCCGCCAACAGCGCCAGCACCTGCACCAGCACCAGCACCGGCTTACAATAATGGTCTGACTGTCAGTGAAAACCTGGTGAACGGCAATCCTTGCTACCGGTCCCCGCCGGAATACCTGCAAAATCTCCAGCCTGAGCCTGATTTCACATACAGGTACCAGCAAGCTTGCGTGTACCAAATGATTTCCAGCTTCATCAGCTGTCAACTGCAGGTGTAGCAGACCAGCTGTCACCTGTCAACTATAATGAAGACTACAGGAGTGACAGTGGCTCATCGCCACCCATTTGGCAAAGTCTATAATGAAGGTAAATATAATGTACTACAGTACACTGTATTACACTATACAGTAAAATATTAAGTTTAAAGCTGCAGTTCAAGCTGCCGTATTTAAAAAAATATTCTTTTTTAAAAATGAATGGTGCGCTTGGTGATAGAAGTGTGAAGGTCACATCCAGGCCACCCTCCTTCTCCTGCATTGGATATAAAGGGGCAGGAACTCCGAGCAAAGAATAGATCCCCGTGAAATTCCTCTCCATCTTCTCTATACGCCTATCCATTTTCAACATGGTCTCCAAAAGAAGATGTCACGGGAGACTCCTGTGGCCGGTAGGATCTCGGTGGCCGGAACGGCATGAGCGTAGTAGGGGTCACAAGCAGAGATCAGAGGCAGGTGGCAGACAGCGCAGTCAGGAAACAAGCAGAGGTCCGAAGCAGGCGGCAGGTAGCTAAGTCAGGTAACAAGCAGAGGTCCGAGGCAGGCGGCAGGTAGCAAAGTCAGGTAACAAGCAGAGGTCAACAACGAGGAGACTGGAACAGGACAGGGGAGAAAGGACAGGTCTGGGGGCAGGGACTGAGAACACGAACAAACAGGGACAAGCCAGATTACCAGCAAGGGCTTTTACTGTGAACAGACTCAAATACAGGTACAGACACAGAAAACAGATCAGGATCAGAGGCATGTGCAATAAGAGTCTGACTTCAGGCAAAGGCAAAGGAAACAGACAGGAAGCAGAGCTATAAGACAGAGAGAGGAGCAACAAGAAGAAAGACTGACAGACAGAGAGGAACCCAGAGGAAACAGAAGGCAGCAGCACACCCGGTGGACAAAGAAGAACTATGGCTAGGCTCCAGGTCTAGGAGACCCTGACATTACTCCCCCCTTTCAAGAGCGTTCTCCGGACGATCCTCCAGGCTCTTCCCGGAGGCCTTGATGGAACGGCGACTCAAGGTGACCCACCTCTGTTGGCTTGTCAGTGGGCATAGGGTACTCCTCAGGTACATTGGGTGCTGCAAGGAACCTCCGAATGGGTGCGTTCAACCCAAAAGCAGGGACAGAGACATCAGGAATGTGGGCATCAAGGACGGCTGCAGCCTTTCCACATGAGTCATTGGGGACACAGAGTTCGTTCTCCATGGTCTCCTCTTGTGACTGCCGTTTCGTGGCATCACCCAATGAAAAACCAGCTATTCGAGTTTTCAGCTCTTGAAGCTGTCCTTCTGCACTTCTTTTCCCACTCAAAGCAGTTGTCAGTTCAGCTTTTTTGGAGTTGAGTCGTGACTCCATATCTCCCAGCTGACTCAGAGTATAGCTTACATATGTTGCATCTTCATTTCTGATCTTCAGCTGGGTACTCCTCCCGGGCACTGTACAGCTCCAGCTGCAGCCGGACCTTATCACGGGCTGCGTGGTCAAATAATTTGCAGGTATCGGCCATTTTGACCTCATAGCGCTGTGTCAGGCCAGCCACTTGACAGATGGACACCTTCTCTCTCTCCTCCTTTTTGGCAAGCTGTGTCTTGAGCTCAGCGATCTGCGCCTGCAGCGCTGTGAGTTGCTGAGATGTGTGTTCAGCTGCTAGCTTTAGCTCTTCCTCCAGCGAGGCTCTGGTTATGCTCAGGGTGGCCTTCAGCTCCTCATGTTGTTCTTTGGAGACACACTGGGTACTCAAATAATCTTGCAGCATCTTTATTTTGTAGGCAGTCTGGAAACTTTCTTCCTGCAGAACTCGCTGCTTTTCTTCAGCATTCACCCATTTCTCCTTGGTGTCCTGCAGATGTGTACGCAGTTCTCGCAGCTGACTCTGCAGCATATTTTCTGCTTGTGTGCACCGCTCCAGGGAGACACGTTCTTCTTGCAGCACGCTCTCTGCATTCTGCAGTGCTGTCTGCACATCTAACTTTTCCTGGGCCAACTGTTTCTTCTCCTCTCCTAATTCATGGAGTTTCTTATCTCCTTCACTGACTTGGACATAGAGATTCTTGCATTCTTGGGTTACAGTTTCAAAACTGATATTTAACCCTTCGAAGATTTCTCTCAATGAACATAGTTCTGTGTTGAAGTGGCAACTCTTCTCCTTAGAGGCTTCCAGTTCTGTAGTAAGCCTGTGAACCTCTTTCTAAGATGCTTCCAGTGCTGCGTCAACTTGAGCCATGAAAGTCTGGTAAAGGGCAGAATCAGCGTAGGCCTTCTCCAGCTTACTTGACAAGATCAACCTATCATTCTCCAACTGATATTTTTCTTTTTCCCAGTCACCCTCTGCTTTTTCCAGCGCTAATTGCATCCTTGACTTTTCTTCTATCAATAGTCTCTTCTCCTCTTCTGATTCATGGAGTCTTTTATCTCCTTCACTGGCTTGGACAGAGAAGTTCTTACTCATTTGGTTTATAGTTTCAAACCTAATATTTAACTCTTCGGAGGCGTCTCTCATAGAACGTATCTCTGTTTCAAGTAGCATCTCTCCTCCCGAACGACTTCCATCTCTTTTTTGAAGTAGCAAATCTCCTCCTGGGAGACTTTAAGCTCTGTATTAAGCCTGTCAATTTCTTTCATAGAGATTTCCAGGAATTCGTTACTTTTAGAAGCGAGGCGCCGATTCTCAGCAGCATCAGTATATGCCTTCTCCAGCTCACCTGACATGACATCCAGGTCACTCTCCAACTGCTCTTTTTCTTTCTCCTGGAGAACACACTTAGCCATTGCTGAGGATAGACAGCTTTGTAGTGCAGAATTAGCTTCTTGCTCCTTATCTAAACATCCATAAAGATAATCAATCGCTTTCTGTGCAGCTTGAAGCGTCTGAGTAGGGGCATCTTTCTTCTCTTCCACTATTCTTGGGATACGTCTGTGAGTTGCCTTAAGCTGCAGCATATCTCTTTCATCAAATGCAGACTCTGAGGTTAAATTTTCATTCTTAATTTATTCTGCAACTTCCACAGTAATGCCTCCCTTCTTTTTCTTCTTCTTCCTTGCTTTGAGAAGTTCTGAAGAATCAGTGGTACTGTGTTCACATTTACTGCTCAAGACTGTTTGAGTGGGAGCCATAATTTCAAACATGGGGAAACCACACTTCCCAAGAAACAAGTAAAGAGGAAACGTGTTTTTAAAACAGAAGCATTAGAATGATCAACAGGAATATTAGACACAGAGAGACACAAGATAGGAGAGCTGACCTTTTGAGACTTTAGCATCAGTCACAGAGATTTATAAATGCAAGGAAAAAACATAGACAGAGAAACCCTGCAGTTTAAATCTGCAACTTTAGATATCAGGCATAGAAATATCATAGACAGCAGGAAACTAATACAGAGAAAACTTTCAGTTAGATCTGAAACTTTTGACATTGGACATAGGAATAGCAGACAGAGAAACCTGCAGTTAAATCTTAAACTTTAGATATCAGGCATAGGGATATCAGACAGAGAACCCTGCAGTTAAATCTGAAACCTTTGATATCAGGCGTAGGGATATCATATGTTGCAGATAAACAAACTTTAGGGGAACTTGCAGGTAAACCTGAAACCTTAGAACCAATCATAGGAAGAACTACAGATTGCAGGAAAAATCACAGTATGCAGTAACAAAATAATGGAAGCACTTTTGTCTTTTGAAATGGGAACCTTGTGAACAGCAGTAGTCCAACCAGGGATGCAGAGACAAGCCTTGTCCAGGGAATGAAAAGTCAGAGTCTAAAAGGTGGCAACAGGTACTGTAAGAGTTAACCCAGGCACTGCACAAAAGAAAATTCTCAAAGAAATGTGCACTAGTCTCTGCAGCAACAGTTCTAGTCTCAGCAAAAATGTTTTTTGTTGTTGTTATGAATGCAATAATTCTTGCAGAACACTTAGCAGCAAAAAAAAAACCTTCCCAACTAGGATTTCTAAAAAGAAACGAAAGTACTTATCTTCAACCATGCGGATGTGGTCTGCTGCAGCAGGCAGGAAAGGGTGCAGGCAGAAGAAGAATCTGTTCCAGCGAGGTCCAGAAGTGGCCTTTGCTTTCTGTCACGGGAGACTCCTGTGGCGGGTAGGATCTCGGTGGCCGGAACGGCACGAGCGTAGTAGGGGTCACAAACAGAGATCAGAGGCAGGCGGCAGACAGCGCAGTCAGGAAACAAGCAGAGGTCCGAGGCAGGCGGCAGGTAGCGAAGTCAGGTAACAAGCAGAGGTACGAGGCAGGCGGCAGGTAGCGAAGTCAGGTAACAAGCAGAGGTCAGCAACGAGGAGACTGGAACAGGACAGGGGAGCATGGACAGGTCTGGGGGCAGGGACTGAGAACACGAACAAACAGGGACAAGCCAGATTACCAGCAAGGGCTTTTACTGTGAACAGACTGAAATACAGGTATAGGTACAGAAAACAGATCAGGATCAGAGGCATGTGCAACAGGAGTCTGACTTCAAGCAAAGGCAAAGGAAACAGACAGGAAGCAGAGCTATAAGACAGAGAGAGGAGCAACAAGAAGAAAGACAGACAGACAGAGAGGAACCCAGAGGAAACAAAAGGCAGCAGCACACCCGGTGGACAAAGAAGAACTATGGCTAGGCTCCAGGTCTAGGAGACCCTGACAGAAGATCAATCTTTTGCCCCGCAGAATTGTCAAGAATTTCGACACAACTTAAACCATTCAACATGCGGGTGAATGAGCTGGATCTTGTGTGAGGAGTGCTGTTGAGATCTGCGTGGATGGGTGCAGGAGCAGGTGAGATGGGGGTTCCCAGGAGAGCAGAATCATGGATGGGTGCAGGAGCAGTTGAGATGGGGGGTCCCAGGAGAGCAGCGTCATGGATGAGTGCAGGAGCAGGTGAGATGAGGGGTCCCAGTAGAGCAGCTATGTTGATGGATGCAGGAGCAGGTGAAATGGGGGGTCCCAGGAGAGCAACGTCGTGGATGGGTGCAGGAGCAGGTGAGATGGGGGTCCTAGGAGAGCAGCATCGTGGATGGGTGCAGGAGCAGGTGAAATGGGGGTCCCAGCAGAGCATCGGTGGACAAAGGTTCCTCCACGGGCTTCCATTTGTTTTGCTTTGTGTGTATGGAAGCGAATTTCTTCTTGACATAATAAGGCCCAGGGTTCTTAGCCTTTGGAGTCTTCAGAACGTTTTCTTTATTCTTATTTTGTTTTTGCTTTGGCCTTGACTTAGAAACAACTTCCGCCTTTCGCTTTCTCGAGGTCGGCACGGCAGAAGCAAGCAGGTTCCTGCGTCTGTAGAATCGGGGTATATCCATGGAAGCAGATGGAATAATGCACAATGCAGTACCTGAACAAGAGCAAGTTCAGATAGAGATCAGCGTGCGGGAGGCTATGCAATTTGTGTCACCTTTTATATACTGTGTCTCTATTTGAAAATTTGCGCGGGCATGGACATGAGCTGCAGCTGCTAAAAGTGGGCACACTTTGTACTAAACCTGTCGAGCGAGGCAGAGGCCCATTAAAGTATAAATACACCATCCATTTTGTTGATTGAATGCACATTGAATACACATCGAATACACATCGAATATATATTTCCTCTGTGCTTGATTTTTTTTCTAAAAGCAGCGATGCCGAAGAAAAGGATTTCAAAGGATCTCAGCATGAGAATACATGATATGTACCAAAAAGGACACCGAATTTTACAGATACAACGCTGGTTAGTTGCTTCGTGCCTCGTTTTAGCAACAAGCACTGTCAGTTATCATGCCCATGGTAAGGCCAAAAGTGTAAAGCGGACCACCACAGCCACTACTGAATACAGTAAGTATTTTGGTTTTCTTTACTGTAGAGTATGTACTATAATTACACTATTAGTTGTAAAACACATTAGTGTTTTTTACAGTACCTTTTTCCTAGCAATTATTTGAGAGAAAAAAATGTCTTCTATTACTCTATTACTCTATTAATGTCGTACTGTATGCCTGTTTTTAATATTTTATCAATTTTTACATTCTTAAAATCACTTGTAATTTCGACTGTATATTGTACATGCACAGTACAGTACCGTATGAGGTGGCATAGTTTTCACATTTTGCTAGGCTTAGTCTGTTTATGGAAATATCTCAGTCACACACCCACTGCATTGCATATTGTATTGTATGTTTTTATTTATATAGCACCAAAAGTGTACTCAGTGATTCACAAATAATACAGTACAGGAAATTATAATAATACCATAATTGCAGCAAATAAGTAATACGTGCAGCAAATTCAGACAATAGGAAAGGAAATCCCTGTACCGAAGAGCTTACAATATAAGAGGTCATAAGGGGGAATAAGTGCTGTTGTTTTGAGGTTAGTCAGTAATAAATTTATTTGAGAGAAAATTTGGGGCCTACTGTAACAAATTGTTCTGTTTTCCTTTACACTGTATAGCGACAACGCTTCTGGTGGACAAAATAAGTGAAGATAATGATGAGAGGTGTGCCACAAGGGTCAATAATGCTCTTGAGAAAACTCACAACATACTGTCGCGGCCAAGTTTATTCGAGCATTTGCCCGGTCTCTGCCGCGACAGTAACCGGGCGCGCGCTGGGGTGTCCCGGGCGCGCACCGCAGCCTCGGAGGAGCGCCCTCCGATCGGGGCTTCCCCCTCTCCTCTCCGGGTCTGCCGGGTCCCCCGGAACCCCCCACCGCCGTCCCCCACATCGCGGGACACCAGGGCTCCCTCGGGGAGCCCTGGGCACGCGTGCAGGGGGAGCAGGCACCCGATGACGCGTGACCGCGCATCGGTGACGCGCGGCACGCCGAGGGGATTCGGCTAGCAAGCCAGGACATCTCCCGGCTTGCGGAACTAGCCGCAGTTACATTAAATGTGTCACCACTGTAACAGCTTCTGAGACCAGCATCAGGCAGATGAGACGCAAATTGGGATGAAAATATGGATGTGTAAGGTAATTTGTCTTACTGTAACAAAGTAAAGTACTGCATATTGCATATAGTACTAAATAAACTACAGTATACAGTAGTAATACCCCCCGCCAGTAATTATTTTTGAAAAATCAAATTATATTTTACCACATGGTTCCCTGGCATTGCGCTGCTTTTCTTTTTGCTGGTTACAGTAGTAATATAGTTCAGTATATTGCAATAGTACTGTATGCAGAGTGCTGTGCTGTAGTTAGTACTGGACAGTAGGTGAAAGTGCGGTTTTACTGTACCTGTACCTGTAAAATTATTCCTTGTCATTACAGACCATATCCTATGATAAGGGACGCCAACAAGATCAAAAGAGTGGACCAGGCACGGGCATGAAAGTGGTGAGACTTTTTAGGATGTCATCTGTACTGATGAGACAACTGTATCGTTTGAGAGATTTGCAACTTTGCATTCTCCAAAATGGATGCCTATCTCTGAAGCCGCGTCCCAAGCACCCAGTGAACATGCTTGTGTGGGGTGCGAACTCTAGATGTGGACCAGGATGTATCATCATCTTTGAGGGTAAAATAATGCACAAATACACATGCTGTGGCCTTATGCACTGTACAGCTGTAGTGTACAGTATTTGGTACCATAATGTTACATTTTTCTTCTTGTTCCACGAATCATGGATAAAGTATTTTTCCAAGAGAAAATAGTGCCTGAGATTGTTGAATACATTAGGCGTGATTTCCCATCTGGTCACCGTTTCTTCCAGGACAATGACCCGAACACACCGCGTCTAGTGCCCATATTTTTGCCAGTGGTACCAACTGGGTTAAGATGCCACCGTAGTAAGTTCGGTAACCGTTTCTCATTGTTTTACACTGTTTACAGTAAATCTCCTTAACTAATTCACTTTTGATCCCCCCTCCAATTCAAGATTCCAAGACTTGAATCCCATCAAATTGGTATGGCATCAGTTGAAGGATTATATCAGAAAAGTGGTGAAACCGCCCAAAAAGGATGAATTAGCAAAAGGAATAATGAGTTTCTGGAACAACATACTCACCGTAGAAAGATAAATAAATATATAGATCATATTGCGACTGTGTTGCCTTTTCTTTTATAGCGTAATGGGCAGGCGACAGGAAAGTAGTAAGGTACTGTACTGTAGTATGGCAAGTAAAGCTACAGTAAGAATATACAGGTAAGTATGGCACTCACAATAACAATTTTATGTCAGCCCTTCCTCTCCACTTTCTACTGTACAGTCTATACAGTATTAAATCCAGTACATGATGTGTATAACCTACAGTGGTATAGTTATAGCTATACTGTATATAGTTACAGTACAGTATACTATATACAGTATAAATAAGTGACTTAAAGTAGTTCGGCCTACAGTAGTTTTACAGTTATACAGTAGTTATACTGTTATACTGTATATAGCTTGTCTAATATAGTGATATATTGTATGCAATGCCTTAAATGCACTTTATTGCACTAATTTTTTATTTTATTTTCAGAGCTGCATCAGTACAGGAAGGGGGGGGGGACATATTTAAAAATATTGTACTGTGTGCATACTGTAGCAACCGCCAGTAATTTACATAATCCCCCCCCTCTCTCAATGACAAAAGAACTAAAGCCATTATGAAGAAAATAAAGTCAAGATTGTACATTTGAAAGAAGAGGCGACCTGCTGTCTTTTTTTATTATTCATTTATCCATGATTATCCTGCACAAATAAAATTGTTCCTTCTTTAAATTCAGGAGAATCATTTGAACTTTGTGTGTGTGTGTGTGTGTGTGTGTGTGTGTGTGTGTGTGTGTGTGTGTGTGTGTGTGTGTGTGTGTGTGTGTGTGTGTGTGTGTGCTTGATGTGCTACTACTCCAGTTTACACAGTAAACAAAGGCTGGAAATGAACCTCTACTCTAATTCATTCAAACTCTAATGAATCGCACTGGGGGAGGTGTCGATAAGCAGTTCAATTCACTTTGATTTGTCAGGCATACTGTGTGTGTGTGTGTGTGTGTGTGTGTGTGTGTGTGTGTGTGTGTGTGTGTGTGTGTGTGTGTGTGTGTGTGTGTGTGTGTGTGTGTGTGTGTGTGTGTGTGTGTGTGTGTGTGTGTGTGTGTGTGTGTGTGTGTGTGTCTGTGGGGGGAAGAGAGGAGTGTATGCAGGATTATTAGTTCAAAGAAATCTTTTGAACGGGTCATCAGCATGTTTTGAACCCAACACCCCCAAATAAAAATGACAGTATGCCAACCACCTCATAAAATACAGTATACAGGACTGTAGTGTAGAATTAAAAAGCTAGTGATTGATTCTGAGAATATCAAAAATTGTAATGGAAGCCCATGTCGAGAAACAAAAATGGGTCTATTTTTTTTTTCAGACTTCAAATTCACTTTGAATGTGTCTACAAAGCCTCTCCAACATAATGAATTGGTTTGGGGGAGGAGTTGATAAGCATTTCATTTCACATACAGTGGCAGCCCGCTTTAGTCTAATGCGGCCGCCACCGCGGGTAATTTAAAACCCTGTTCAGACGCGGGCTTTTTTTTCTTTTTTCGGCGCCGCAGGCGCTTCTATTGTTCAGCACCATTAGCGCTGATTGGAGAAACGGCCACGCGCAGCCATGAGATGCAGCTGGCGCTCGGCCAATCTCGGCACATAGAAAAAAAAGTAGAAAAAAATTGCAGTTAAGCTTTAGATTAAGCTTAGCCGCAACAGTAATGGTTTATTTAAATCATTCCTTCAAAAAGGGATGTCTCCTTTTTTTTTTAACTATAAATTCACTTTTAATGTGTGTGGTGGAGTCATTCTCTCGCCAAATCCTCTCCAAGAAGGGCTTATCACACCTGCGCATGCGTGTATGAGAACGGCGTCAAGAAGACTCTGTAACACAGTTACTGTAAACAAAGCCTCAAAATTTTCATGAATGGCTTTTGGGAGGGAGGTGTCGATAAGAAGTTGATAATAACTTTGGCTTTAGGCTTTATGTGTGTTTGTGGGGGGGTGAGCTAATGCTCGCATTTTCAAGTTGCTTTGCAAGGCCGGGTGTGTATGCATGATTATTAGTTCAAAGAAATCTTTAAAAAAAATGACAATGATCTACAGAATGATATGAAGCCTTTACGAAGAAGATAAAGTCAAGATTGTAAATTTGGAAAAACAAGAGGTGACCAACTGTATTTTTATATTATTAATTATTCCATGAATATCCTGTACAAATAAAATTGTTTCTTCTTTAAATTCTCAGAATCATTGAAACACCCCCAGCCCCAATGAAAAATTACAGTAATATTGTACTGTAATTTATATTGTTGTTGTAATATACTTTACAGTTCTGTATACATTACAGTTCAATTACAGTACATAAGACGGTTCACAAAATGGTTTATTTAAATCAATCCTTCAAAAAGGGATGTCTCCTTTTTTTTTTACTTGAAATTCACTTTGAATGTGTGTCTACACAGTCTATAAAAAAAGCCTCTCAAACATAATGAATTGCTTTGGGGGAGGTGTGGATAAGAATTTCAATTTACGTAATTGTTTATTTAAATCTGTCCATCAAAAAGGGATGTCTTTTTTTTTTTTTTTTACTTGAAATTCACTTTAAATGTGTGTGGAGGAGACATCTTTCGCCAAATCCTCTCCATGAAGGGCTTATCCCACCTGCGCATGCGTTTGTGAGAACGACCTCAAGAAGACTCTATGACACAGTTACTGTAAGCAAAGACTCAAAGATTTTCATTAATGGCTCTCGAGGGAGAAGTGTCGATAAGAAGTTGAAAATAGCTTTGGCTTTAGGCTTTGTGTGTGTGTGGGAAGGAGGAGGGGGGGGAGCTACTACTCGCATTTTCAAGTTGCTTTGAAAGGCCGGGTGTGTATGCAGGATTACACTGGCGACACACTTTATTCGAGCTCGGCTAGTCCCACGAATTCGGGTATACTCGGGTGTATTGAGGTTTGTGACTGTTTTCTGCCCGAGTGCATTGCGTTATTTTCCAGGCAGGGATTGAAGCATTTTATTCCCGCTGGCTGCAATACTGCACAGTATATATATATATACTGCATTACAATTCATGAATTTATGCCATCTGGTAGACACGCGAAGCATTGCAGCCTATTAAATCCTAATCATTATCATTTAACAGATCAGCCGCCCGTCAGCCAGGCATGAACCATGGCTGGGAAGGCAAACGCAACGGGGCTTGTCTGAGGTGAGGAGCGGCGCATTCCAGGTATCTGCCAGGTACATACTGGGTATTTGCTCGAATAAAGTGTGTCGCAGCAGTATTAGTTCAAAGAAATCTTTGAAAAAAAATGACAAAAGATCTACAGAATGCAATGCAGCCATTACGAAGAAGATTTAACTTGAAATTAACTTTGAATGTGTGTGGAGGAGTCATTCTAGCAGTCATGCTACAGTAGCAGTGTGTGCTGGATTATTAGGTCAGCAAAATATTTTGAACAGTTCATCAACATTTTGTGACCCGCCGTCCCCTCACCCATTAAATAAAAATTACTGTATACCACCTCATACAGTACAGAATATAGATAAAGTATCAAAAACTTATAAAAATTCACATAATGGTTAGTTAAAAATAGTCCTTCAATAAGGAAGGCCATGTAGAAATAAAAAGTTGAAAGTTTCTTTTTTATATTTTTTTCCCCAACTTGAAAATTCACAAACACTCACTCAGACTGACTCTGCTCTGGAACCTGCCCTCTCTTATGGTGGCCTTTCCTTCTCCCACACTCCGCGCCCTGATGGCAGGGGTGGAGGCGTGGGGCTCTTGCTCTCCTCTTTCTGCTGCTACCGAACCGTTCCTATTCCTCCCTCACTTGCTTTTCCCTCCTTTGAGGTTCACACAGTCCAGATCTTTTCTCTTCTCCCTGTCCATGTGGCGGTCATCTATCGCCCACCTACCAATACTCATCCCCCTTCTGCCTTTCTCTCTCACTTTGAATCCTGTCTCTCTTTCTTTCTCTCCTCAGACTCCCCTGTTCTTCTCCTTGGGGACTTCAACTGCCACATTGATGACCCCTCTCTCCCCTGGGCTTCCCGCTTTCTCTCTCTAACCTCTTCTTTTGGCCTTCAACAGTGGACTGAAGCCAGCACCCACAAGGATGGACACTACCTAGACCTGGTTTTCACTGAAAACTTCTCTCTCTCTGATTTCTCCATTTACTCTTTTCCTCTCTCTGACCATCACCTCATCTCATTTTCTTTCTCTCGCTTCTCTCCATCTCCATCTCGCCCTCATTTTTGCAGAAACCTGCGCTCTATTAACCTACCAGCTCTTGATTCCACTTTACGCTCCTCAATCTCCTCTCTCAGCTCTGCTTCAGACCCTTACAACCTGGTCAGGAACTACAACTCTGCCTTATCTTCCTCTCTTGATCTTCATGCCCCGTTTTCTCTCTGCCGTCCTCGCCCTTCTAACCCCAGACCCTGGCTAAACTCCCACACACGCATGCTGCATTCCTCCACTCGTTCCTCTGAACGCCTCTGGAGGAAATCTCATACACTCGCAGACTTCATTCACTACAAATTTATGCTGTCCTGTTTCAACTCTGCCCTCTCTCAGGCTAAACAAACCTACTTTTCATCACTAATCAACACACACAAGTCTAACCCACGCCGACTCTTTTCTGTCTTTGACTCTCTACTCAGACCACCCTCAGCTGCCTCCTCTTCTTCCTCCATCTCACCTCAGGCTTCACTTACTTTTTTAAGGAAAGGGTGGAATCCATACATCAGAACATCCCATTTGTTGCCTCCTCCCATCCCACACTGCTTCCCAACTCTCCTCCTGCCTTTCTTGACTCTTTTTCCACTATCTCGGAGGAGGATGTGTCACGCTGATCTCTTCTCCCTCTACCACTTGCCCTCTTGATCCCATTCCCTCCCATCTCCTAAAACCTCTTGCTCCTTCTATAATCCTATGCTCACACAGATCTTTAACTCTTCCCTCTACTCTGGTACCTTTCCATCCTCCTTCAAGCATGCAACCGTTATACCATTTCTCAAAAACAGCAAGCTTGACCCTACCTGTCCTTCTAACTATCGACCTGTCTCCCTCCTGCCTTTTGCCTCCAAACTTGAACGTCTTGTATTCTCTCAACTGCTACACTTTCTCAACACCTATTCTCTTCTAGACCCTCTACAATCTGGCTTCCGCATTGCATTGCTCACTCCACTGAAACAGCCCTCAATAAAATAACTGACGACCTCAATGCTGCCAAAGACAGAGGTCATTACACTCTGCTCATATTACTCGACCTCTCTGCAGCATTCGACACCGTGGACCACCCTCTTCTCCTTCCCATTCTCCATACTCTTGGTATTCGGAACAAAGCTCTATCCTGGATCTCCTCTTACCTCTCCCATTGTACTTTCAGTGTCTCTTTTGCTAACACCTCCTCCTCTTCTTTTGATCTCTCTGTGGGGGTACCACAGGGCTCTGTCGTGGGATCCCTTCTCTTTTCTCTTTACACACTCTGTCTAGGTAACCTAATCACATCTTTTGGGTTTAAATATCACCTTTATGCTGACAACACACACATTTACCTTTCTACCCTTGACCTTACACTTGCTATACAGACAAAAGTTTCTGAATGCCTCTCTGGAATATCATCCTGGATGGCCATCCGCCGACTGAAACTTAACATGGCAAAAACAGAGCTCCTTATACTTCCTCCCAAATCTGGCCCTACTACCTCCTTCCACATTACTATTGGAAATATGATCATTCACCCAGTAGCCCAAGCACGCTGCCTAGGGGTTACACTTGATTCCTCTCTCTCATTCTCCTCTCATATTCAAAATGTTTCTAAAACTTGTTGCTTTTTCCTCCCAATATCACAAAGATACACCCTTTCCTCTGTTACTCGACTGCTAAAACTCTGACTCAGGCCCTCATTCTCTCACGTCTCGATTACTGCAACCTCCTGCTGTCCGTCCTTCCTGCCTCTCACCTGTCTCCTCTACAAACTATCCTAAACGCTGCTGCCAGAATCACTCTACTCTATCCTAAATCTGTCTCCGCATCTCCCCTCCGGAAATCCCTTTCCTGGCTTCCGATCAAATCACATATCTCACACTCAATTCTACTCCTCCCTTTTAAAGCTTTACATTCTTCTGCCCCTCCTTACATCTCAGCCCTAATTTCTCGCTATGCACCATCCCGACTCTTGCGTTCTTCTCAAAGATGTCTTCTTTCTACCCCTTTGTATCTAAAGCTCTCTCCCACCTTAAACCTTTCTCACTTTCTGCCCCGCACCTCTGGAATGCCCTTCCCCTCAATACCTGACTAGCACCCTCTCTATCCACCTTTAAGACCCACCTTAAGACACATCTGCTTAAAGAAGCGTATGAATAGCACTGGATAATCCTGGACACATGATACATAAAGCTTGGCCCCCTGCAGACGCACTTACTAGAATTCCCTCCTGCTGTCTCTGTATGTTCTCTCTACCTACCAATTAGATTGTAAGCTCCTCGGAGCAGGGACTCCTCTTCCTTAATGTTACTTTTATGTCTGAAGCATTTATTCCCATGACCTGTTATTTATATTATTTGTTATTTATATGATATGTATTACTACTGTGAGGCGCTACGTACATTTATGGCGCTATATAAATAAAGACATACAATACAAAACAATACAAACACGCATGCGCATAAATGTGATGACAGGCATATGCGTTTTAACAAGGTTCCAATGAGATATACACGCATTCGCACACATGTGATGACATGCAAATGCGTTTCAACAAGGTTTTCCAATGAGACATACACGCGTGCGCCTAAATGTGATGACACGCATATGCGTTTCAACAAGGTTGCAATGGGACATACTGTATGTACAGTACACGCATGCACATAAAATAAAAACAGTATGAAAAGAAGAGCAAGCCTAGCAAAAGTATTGATTAATAAATAATAAATAATACATATAGAAATGTGAAGACACGCATATGCATTTCAACAAGGTTCCAATTAGACATACTGTACATGCATGAGTGGAAAAAATATTTTACATTCGGAAGAAGCGACGTATTTTTGTATTAGTTCTTTTCCCTTTAATATCCTGTATACAGTATGTGTCCTCATATTTTTATTCTGTGTATGGCTAAGGAGCCTCAGAAATACTTTTTTCCCATATACACTATACTGTATGAACTCGTAACGTTAATCTTCAAATTACAATTATACACACACACTTGCTGAACTGTATGGCAGTAAAAGAAAGGTTAATTTGTATTAGATTTTTAAGAAAACAACTCGCAATTGCCCACTTGAGTTTCTCGACGGTATTGCAGACAACACTAATATGCAATTTTCTGTACCCGATAGAAACCCGAGTCAAAACGCGTCTAAGGCGGTACGGTTGGAAAAAAATCACGCGTCATGACATTCCGATGTATACACCGCGTGAAGTCTTCGAATAATGGCCGCTGCAGCTGTACAGTATAATGAATTAACACTTCTCCAGTAGTAATATACAGTAGCTACTGTACTAGAACTTTGCAATACAAGCTATTAAAGTATCAAATTAAACCAATACTCTTTTACTACTATGCACAGTTGCAAAGTGTTGCTAGTAATCTGAACTGCTGTTTTTTCCTTCGTGTTTACTGCATGCCCTTTAAAATAAATTTAACAGTGATTTCCTTAACAAAAGTAAGGATTTATTCATCGGAGATACTTCTGCTTTACTTCTTTGGTGATTTTTCTCTCTGAGTTCATTTTCTTTTATAGCTTTTTAATTATTTCATTAATTTCAACTATCAACTTGAATAATGATTTTGATATAAAATACCCAATTTTCCCTTTATTTTGAAGAGTTTTTTTCAATTGAACCTTTTGCTATACATAATCTGGAAAGATCTGACAATCCTGGCCTTTTACCTAATGATCTTTCTAATTATTTTAGAACTGAAGAAAATGTTCTTTAATATGGAAATCAGTGTTGATAAAAAATCTTTGTATTCTGTCTTAAAAAGCAATAAAGGAACATAACAGGATTGTAAAAGTAATATACAGTAGTTGAGGGAAGATTCTGGAGAGTTAGATTATAATAATAATTTTTGATGTGTGTTTATGAAAAAAGGAAAGCATATTGCTTTTCATATTGCTGATCTTCAAATTAAAAATTTGTGAAAGTGTTTAAAATGTGCTAGAAAAAATATTGAATTAATTGATCTTAAACTTAGCATTTGCAAAGTGCCCATGAACAGAAATTGCGAAAAAATATCTTACATTTTGCTAGAATTTGGAAAGAATTGCATTTTTTAAAGGTTCATGTGACCTGCATATTGACTTTTAACCCCATCATTGCCAATGTTTTTTGCTACTGCAAGAGAAAACAAATTGTAAAACTTTTCGTATACATTTGTTTAAGTATTATTCCTGTGAGCAGCTTTATGTATTTCTCCTGAGCTGCAGAGTGGCAACATCTGTATGAAAAGTATATACAGTATTGTTTCATTTCGCAAAAAAATAGTTTTATGTTGGTATCTGTCTTGGATGAATTGCATATCATTTGACAAAGATACAGATGTAGCCGTCCTTACTGTTTTCAGTGATGCAACCAAAACATCGGGAAACGCAATGCTGTTGGTCGTGACTGCCTCGACAACTATGCGGGTGGGAACATTCCTTAAAATGGAACCCACAGCAGTGTTAATCCTCCAAGGTTGCAATTGACGCGGTCATGGGACGCGTTTCATCGCGGCACCAATAACAGTAAGGACGGCTACATCTGTTTGATATCATAAAATGACGAAAACATTTTCAAAATATTTTTTTTCTTAACAGTGTACCAGATACCTCAAACAAATACATTCATTTGATCAAACTGATTACTCAGTAATTTTTCACTGTGTCCCCTGAGTACACTAATAGTAGGTTTGTAAATGTTTACATACTTTTTGGTCAATACACATTCAAAATTAGAAAGACTTTTCACACCTGAAGTTTTCAGTCCTGAATGTAAAATGTGCACACCATTACTATCAAGAAAAAACAACTGCTAACATAAAAATCCCCCCTCCCCCAAATTATATATTTTCGCAAAAGGACATGTCAAAAGGAATTCAAACATGTGTATCATGTACCGTATCTGTCTACAAAAAAGTTCTGTCTGGGAATCTATGTTGTAAACAATGTAAATTAATTAGAAAAATAACTATATGCATGCTTTGGCATAAATACAAAATAGTAATAGCCTTGGGTCTAGAGATGGGCGCCTCCGCCAAATTCATTTCTCATATTTTCTCTGATGTTATCCCCAAAATCTGCAAATAGATTTGGGTAGTTTCAATCCACGCAGATTAATCAAAAACTGTAATTGTACTGTATACAACCCGTGGATGGATTTGTCTAATCCGCGGATTCACCAATCCATTGGCAGATTCTTAAGAATCCGGATTCTACAAATCCAATTATAGACAGAATACACGGAGTGTAATGGTAATAATAAAAAATCTGCAAAATGCAATTCACCCTTTTTGAGATTGATCAGCTGAAATCCATGGACACAATGTTCCCATCTCTACCTGGATCTTCTGAGTACATTAGAACAGTTAGGAGAGCTGTTTGCGGGTGCAGTAGTGTTAGGACCTGCAAATGATGGGGATACCTTAGTATGATTTGCAAGCCCTCACTTAGAAAAGAAAACAGATATGTATTTCACTATATAACTTGTCATATTGCATGTAGCACTGAGTCTTTTTGTCTTTTGTTATATAAATGAGGTTACAATCCCTGTAGCCCTTCTTTTGACACAAAGATATATGGTGTGGTGGGCTTGGGTTCTGAGCTGGTAGTGGTTGGGTGCATTATTAATTTTTTGCATGAAATAGTTGTGGTACTGTTGAATTTATTTGTGGATGTTAGGTGTTGTAAATAACCCCTTTGATTAACACAATAAAGGACCTGTGTCCCTGTACTAATCGACTTACACACCCACCAGCCATCCTTCCCCATATTTCCAGGCATTCAAATCTCAGATGACTGATCAGTGAAGCAGTATATGGGAATCATGACCAGTACATGGATATTTGGCCTCCATATTCAGTATTTTTAAGTGTGCAGATGTGCTTGCAGTTGGAAAGTATGTGTATAATATGTGAAGTCAATTGTACGAATCACATTTGGTAGCCTGGCTATGTTGTAAAAGCCTGTTTGAAGTTTCTATCACTCTGTCCTCTCACTAGGAAAATATACATAATTCCTTGCACATTTATTCAGGACACATTGGAATTGGCTACGAGAGGACAGAAATGTAGGTTGCAACACTATCTCCTATTGCTAGGCTAGAAAGGCAAAAATATGTAATTAGCTTAACTATGACAAAACTAGGCACTGCACGAACCCTGTCTATCATGATATCTAGAGCTACTTTTAACTCCTCATACTGTACATATTTAATATTGTTTTTGAGTTCAACCTGTTCCTGCTTTATATTTCCTGCTCAGCTAACCACTGTAGTGTTGTTTGCAGCTTAAACAGGCAAAGCCTAACCACACTCCTTGCTATTCTCTCCAGCTGCTGCTCTTCTTTTCCCTGTCAATCTCCATCTGTGTGGCCCTCGACCTCTATCTTCTCTCTTTCTCTTTCTCCTTACATCTCTTTCCCTCATGCTGAGAATGTGAAACAACCAAACAGTATCAGCATCAATGCTGGCAAAGGGGAATAGAGTGTCACAGGAGACCAGGCATTTACACCTTTATATCTAGGTCATATATTGAGCAAAATAAGATAAGTGAAATAAATTGGAAATATATTTGCATGAAAAGGCAAACACACAATGTTGCACAAACTACATAAGAAGAACACACTTACTTGGGAACTGGGACAAACAACGAGACGTTCCTAGCTTAATATGACATGAAACAAGAGTCTTTAGTTGACCGGGACTTAGGGCCTCATGCAGTAAGCGTTGATAAGGTATTTTTCGGCATTTTATAGCCAAAATTGGGTTTGAGATTCAGTAAGCGCCGATAAGTGCTTGATTTCGGCAGGTTTCGGAGCCGATAATTTTGTTATGGCCAGTCGGCTGCCGATAAGCCTGTTTTCGCCACTGATCGCCACTTTTTTAAATCGGCTGGATTCAATAAAAAAAATCAGCTTATCGGGGCTGATCGGCACTACGAAATTGAGATGTTATGGCCAATTTCTCCCGCCAACTAAAGTTGGCAGTTTGGAGGGGAGAACGATCGCTAAGGCTGCCGGAACGGCACTTAGAAAAAAAAAATCTTCTGTACATCAATGGAGTCAATGGAGCGGGGACGTATAACAGTATAGTACTGTTTACGTTTCATTGCTCACAATACAAACGTCATTTGCATTACAGTGTGGGGGCATTCCCTGCATTGTGTCACAGCTGACGTGTATTATTTGCATAACATTGTACTTTTACATGTTTTCAGCATTTGCGGGTCACATTACTCATCATGTGATGATGTGTCATGGGAAAATACTATACTCAACTCTTAAAGGAGAACCTCACATCATATCACACATTTTATTGAACTGAGCGACAATTATTTACATGATGTTACACATGTCACACATGTCACACATACACCGTATATTCATGTTCCTTTACATTACACAATGCTTGTAATGTGTCACGCATCTTTAAACGTTCATGTACATCTGTCTTCTCATGTTTACATCTAGTTTTGGGTCCTCCCTATTTTCATGACGTCACTTATTGGACGCTCAATCACATTGCATGTTTACATTGTAACCGTAGCATTACAAGCACTTCAACCTAACTTATACACACATGTACAGTAATTCATCATTGGGACACCTTGTAAACTCATTCTATACCAACTATCCTCATTACAGAAATGCATGCATATGCACACGACTATTCATTGTTGTCAACATGTCACAATAACATGGCTAATTACACGTTACACCAAACTTTTCCCACGTCAATCTCAGCCTTTTTGTCTAATTACATGACTGACTGTTGCGTTCACAAGTGTTACATGCATTGCACATTAAACTATTTATTTTCAAGCAATCTTTGTACAAAGCTTCACGTCACATCATTGGCAAATATCATCATTCCCTGCAGAATACACACAACAAATACTTCTAAGAACAACTGCACACAGCTTGCCACAGAAGTACTTTATTATGTTAATGTAACACCTTGCATTTTACTATGTCACCTGACATCATCACATACCTATTTAAAGGACGCCCATTACCTGATCATTCACAGCTACTCATTTCAAAATGTTGCGATTGTTTAGGAGACGGAGGAACATTCTTTTCTATGACATGCTTGATGATCAAGAGAATGATATAGGGCAAGGGAGGGACAGACCGAGGGACAGTGACAGGGACAGTCACGCGGATACGACAGGGACAGGGAGAGGGACAGGCCGAGGGACAGGTAGAGGGACAGGAGATCAGAGGAGAAGACAGAGGAGACAAGTTGTGCCTCGTCCGCGTGTGTACAGGGAGAGAACCCTGTTAGATGGGATGAGTGAGGAGGAGATTGTAAGTCGCTATCATTTGAGTTCAGCAGCAATCTTATCTCTTTATGAGGAGATAAGGGGAGATTTAGATTTTTTCACAGCCAGAGGTCGTGCAGTCCCTGGGCTTGTTAAAATGCTGTGCTCATTACATTATCTTGCTTCCGTGTCATACCAGACAACTGTGGGCATAGTGGGCGGGGTCTCGCAATCTACATTCTCGCGGGCCTTTACCCAGTTTCTCTATGCACTCAATAGACGCGCTAGGAATTATATTCATTTTCCTACAGAGGCGACAGAGTGGCTGGAAGTCAGGACTGGCTTTTATAATATAGCAGGGATACCATGTGTGCTGGGTGCAATCGATTGCACACATGTTGCTTTGATTGCACCTAGTCAGAGTGAGCATGTGTACCGCAATCGTAAGCACTACCATTCACTCAATGTACAGGTGGTATGTGATGCGACGATGAGGATAATGCATGTGGTACCCAAATTCCCTGGTTCCAGTCACGATTCCTCTATCCTGAGGAACTCTTCAGTCTTCCATGCGTTCGAAGAGGGACATTTTGAACATGGTTGGCTGCTGGGTGAGTACAGATTTACATGTTCTAACACAAAACACATTTGTATTTAGGAATGTTGGCATTGTACAATTTGATCACTAATGTCAGCTTATGTGTGCTCCATTCATTATAGGTGACTCAGGATACGGAATTAGGCCGTGGCTCTTGACTCCGGTGCTAAACCCTCAAACTGAAGCAGAGGAGAGGTACAATGCAGCCCATATATCTACAAGATCTGTTATAGAGAGGACATTTGGCCTACTCAAGACCAGATTTAGGTGTCTGGACAGAACTGGTGGGGCTCTTCTATACAAGCCTCAAAAAGTGTCTGATATTATCCTTGCCTGTTGCATTTTGCACAATGTTGCACTCAGGCACAATGTACAATCAGACCTAGCTGAGCCTTTGGTAGACGAGCATCCCACCCATGTAGCTGCTGAAAATGAACAAACAGCCAGTGGTGGCCAGACACGCCAGAATCTCATCAATTCATTTTTTTCTTGTAAGTAAAAACATATATGTTCCAAGTTCTACTTTTATAGTTAAATTATGTTATCTTAACAATAATGTTTTTTTATATACCCTTCTGGTAGGACACAGATGAATATGGGTTGCACACCTTTCTTTTCTCTGCTGTGTGCACAAAGGGATGTGGCACCGGTATGTTATTGTTGCACAGGTTATATAATCCCTCTTCAATTGTACTTTAGTTGTGTGTATGTGAATACAACTGGGGTAACAAAGCACTAATATTTTAGCATTGTGTTGTTCCTTATGCTAACACAATACACATATTATGCCCATACTCATTCATGCTTCTAGTATGCTTACATACAATGTTATTGGTGCAGTGTAACATGTACATCCATATGATGTGTACACCAGGCTGATTTACATTTTGAATGTGATTAAATATACATGGTGTTGCACATTTAACACCAAATACACACTTTGCTGTGTTGTTTACGGTACTGAAGATGGCATGTCAATGTTTGCAATTTATATATTGTTCCTTTGCATTATAGGTATATCTCCAGTATGACTGACCATGGTATGTATATTTGCTGACATCTCTCATAAGATGTGCCTACCTCAATCTTCCTATAATTATTTGAAGTAAAAACCCAACATATTGGTTTAAACACAAATGTAACATACATGTACTTTCTGTATCATGTATATGCATTTAGCTACTCTTGAGGTTTCATGTGCATTGTATTAGAAAATGATTACTCCCATTTCATCACATTTTATGTATGTTTCCTTATAAATTCCATTAATGTAATATAGAGGTGTTTGGAGAAAAGGGGATAACTGTACTTATTTGTTTACTTATGGGAGATCATTCATCACGGATGAAATTGACTGATCATAACACTCCATGCATGAATGCCTGTAATCACAACAATGCGTACTACATCTTATATTTAGCAATGTAGGTGTTTATTAATGCTAGGAATTAATAGTCAACATTAATTTAAATTTGTGACATGTGTATGTATAAGTCACACGTGTGTGGATGTGTCCTACATGTACCAAGTGTAAAACTGTTAACAGAAACCACAATTTTGTCGCAAAAGTTACTGTCATTTAGCATTTATAATTTCCCAATATGACAATGTTGGTAATATTTTTGGAATGTCAATCATGTCACTTCATCATTATCATGATGATAATTATCAAGTATTCTCACAATTGTAATGTCAATCACGTGCACATTAGCATAGACACACTTTTTAAGACAACTGTTTGTGTCTGTATCAATTTGTGTAGGATCCATGTATAACACCGACAAATGATAACAGCAGCTTTATTATGGTAGCTTATATCATCATATTGACTATACTATTTATTTTTAGAACGTTTAATAAACACAGTAAACTATAGTTAGTAAGGTTAATGAAATATACACAGAAACGTACTTCATTACATGATGTTGATGTCATATTCAGAACATCATGCATTGTAGGGGACCACAACATCTGGCCAATAACATTATTTGCTACAGTCCCAAACCATTTTATCAACATACCCATGTAACACGAGATTTTTAACAAGAAATGGCTAGTTGGTTGTAAGTGTCCTTTACATTGGGAGAAGGAGTGGCTCAGTGAGTAAAGACACACACTGGCACTGAGAGTTTGAAGCAGGGGAGTCTGGTTCAATTCCCGGTGTCGGCTCCTTGTGACCTTGGGCAAGTCACTTTATCTCCCTGTGCCTCAGGCGGCAAAAAATAAATTGTAAGGGCCAGGGACCTCAGCCTGAAAAATGTGTCTGTAAAGCGCTGCGTACAACTAGCAGCGCTATACATGAACATGCTCATATTATAATTATTATTATTGTTACATAGTTTCGACAGTCATACGTTCCATTACACAATAGAATACACAAATGTGTTAGCAGAGTGGGAATGGTTGTTATATATAAAACACACCATGCCATAAAATGCTAGTAGTAATTAAAGAACACTCAATAAAAATTCATGAGGCACTCTTTTGCAACATCATTATGTTAATTAAGTGCTTATGCAATTTAGGCATAAGGGTATCACATTTTTAATTGTTTGTTAATAATCGCTGCAAGCAATATAAAATTAGTTCCATATGTAGTATAGTAGTCGGTGGCTCCTCCTCACAATCATCTCATATAAAGGTAGACTCTTCTGAAATCATACATTGATCCGATTGTATCTTCCCCGACATCTCTGAAATACAGCAAACACATGATGGTCAAAGATGGCACCTTACTATATATGTATCCGTGACAACGCGTTACACAGCTCTATATGATTGTGTACATACACACGTCACTCACTTATATGTTAGAAGTACAAGTGTACTGTACATCAGTATGTAATGTTTCTTTAAATTTGTAGAAGGCATAACTATGTATATGAAGTGAACGTTGGCTGAATACTAATACTAAAACCATACCTGTCTTCTAGTTTATCCTGCACACGTTCAAAACAGTCATTAGTTGATAAAGTGAATCTTACTGAGGAATTAAAATTGCGCGCATGCCCACGTTCTTGGTAATAAGGATATTTGGCTCTAATCAAATCATAGATTTGACGTGTGTTAGCTTTGTGTCCGCAAGTGGACAAAATCGCTTCTGCTATCATGAATTTATACCCTCTTTGCGGATTCATAGTCGTTACGAATTCATCAGCCATTGCAGATTAACAGAAAAAATGTGTGCAGGTCTCTGTTCTTTGCTCATAAGAATGAAAGTGGTCAATGCATAACAATTTGCTGTGTTTCGTTTTCAAGGTCATAAAAAGTATCAACTGTTACTCCTTTTTTTGAAGCTCCAATTGGATATGTTGAATTAATTGGTTGAACGTTTGTGGTTTCTGATAGCCGTTTGTCTGACAAACATGTATCTTTTTTATCTCGTTTCTCATAACATTCCGAGACTTTTAATTAAGTAACATTGTGGTTTCTTGAAAAATAAAATAGAGCACTGTGTGAAAATAGTGCTTACACAGCCATATCATGAAATACACAGACACCTGCAAAAGGAAATGTTTTTTTTTCCACATAAATTTCTGTGTGTATTTGAAAGTCTGGTTAACTCCCTGTCTGCATCAGTTGAAGTACGTCTGTATATATATCTATAAATATATCTCTCTAATAAATATATATATATATATATATATATATATATATATATATATATATATATATATATAATGCAGGAGTACACACAACATATTGATGGCAGTAAGTAGGCCTTGTATGCAACCTATTCAAATGGTGTTAAACATGAGTGAATTAAGTAATAAACATTTGTTTTAGGCCAATACTGTTATAGGCTCACAGTTAGTATAGTTCTCAAACATTAGGCCTGTATTCTTAAAATAGTGTGTTTTCACAAGGAAGCATGAAGTGTATGTTTTTGGTAAATACATATATACCAGTTTAGATAGTACTATATATACATACACACACACACACACACACACACACACACACACACACACTGTGTGTGTGTGTGTGTGTGTGTGTGTGTGTGTGTGTGTGTGTGTGTGTGTGTGTGTGTGTGTGTGTGTGTGTGTGTGTGTGTGTGTGTGTGTGTGTGTGTGTGTGTGTGTGTGTGTGTGTGTGTGTGTGTGTGTGCATATATCCATACATACTACATATATATTAGTATAAATTCAGAGATGTTCTTGAAACAAGAACACATAAATGATTAAAGGACAACATTACAATGGCCATCAAAGGTAAGTAATATTTAACACAAAATCCTACTGTACACGTACAAGAAAGATGTTTGCAGTTAAATAGGTGTTTTTTAAATTGCATGTGAATAATATGCACATGCAATGATTACATCAAGTAACACACCCAAATGCAATGTTTTGCTGCAAAGTCAATGGCAGCTTCTCTAAACTTAGCAACTGGCTCCTGGTGGACCATTACTGAATACACGATTCATACATCAATATTAATAACACTATTCATTAATTAGGACTGGTCAAATTTCCAGAAGTTCACGTGTACAAGAACATACTTGAAAGTTTGGAAACAACACAGTCTTCAGCATACATACAATATTAATTAGATAATCTGAAGTCAACAAAACAAGGCGAAAGACATATTTAGTGAATTATAACATTTATTTTTTTTGTTCCTTTTGAGAGCGTGTAACAGGCCTGCTTGTTGTCTCTTGTATTTTCCTTTTTCGTTTTGAAACAACTTTAGCCACAACAGAGCCACTTTGAGTGGCCTCTGGCACTTCACGGGCAGGGCTTGTGGCCAGTGACTCACCTACAGGGCTTGTGGGCAGTGACTCACCTACAGGGCTTGTGGGCAGTGACTGTTCACCTACAGGGCTTTTGGGCAGTGACTGTTCACCTACAGGGCTTTTGGGCAGTGACTGTTCACCTACAGGGCTTTTGGGCAGTGACTGTTCACCTACAGGGCTTTTGGGCAGTGACTGTTCACCTACAGGGCTTTTGGGCAGTGACTCACCTACAGGGCTTTTGGGCAGTGACTCACCGACAGGGCTTTTGGGCAGTGACTCACCGACAGGGCTTGTGCCCACTGACACATGTGAGCAAGTTGGTAGACACTGCACAAGTGATGGTTGGTCTGTTTCATGTGTGTCTTTTTTTGTTTGTGTCCAAAAACTGGTCAGTAGTAACTGCTTGTGGTGTTTTGTTTGTGTCGCCTCCTTTGTAGGTGTCAGCTCCTGATTTTGTACAGATGGCAGCGGTAGGATGTCGTCAGGAACCTGCACAGCAATGTCTGCTACTTGAGCGGTAACATTCGGACCTGGGGAATGAAGCTCAGATGCATGTGGTGAAAAATTACCAGCATGTATAGATCCTGCCTGTGAGGTGTTGAAGTTTAAATGTGGTACAGTAGTCATTCTCAAGTAATTTGCTTTGGTTTGCTGAACAACTAATGCTTCGAATGAGGTGTTGATTTTTTGCAACTGTTTAGGCACTTCAATGAAGAGTCTGTGGAGATGTGCCAATTGTGATATCGTTTCTTCCTGCAGTGCAATCATCCTTTCCAGCACTGTCATCAGATCAGAATGGCGTCGATTTTCTGCTTCCACAATTTTTCCCTCAGAAGCTACAATTGCATCGTATGTGGTAGTTGATGGACGATTTGGCGGTAAAACTGTTTCAATTGGAACCTCTTCATGCTCACTTGATTGTATTTCTGTGTCTATGGCGGTGGCATCATCATCATCATCATCTTCATCATCATGTTCTACAAATAAATGTACACATTATTAAATGGCATGTTAATCTCTGCTGTGTTACTATGTAATTATACTGTGTCATAAGTAACAACTAACATGTTTCCATACGTTTTATAACCTCACATTAAAAACTACCTTGACTTACGAATAATGTTTGGACTCAGTATGAAATATGAATGAATGAAAACTTGCTGTAAACTCACAACTCCTACATGATAGTTAACATCACTAACACAATACATGTTGCCTTACACTTCATTTTCACTGACACTAAGTAATCCTATTTAAAGAACATGTGCAAAACAAATAATGAACATGACAACATAACATATAGAAGTGCACATATTATATGGCCACCAACTCATACACTCACCTTCTAGGTGTGTTGAGCTGCATGACCCAGGTGAAGACACTTGTTCCCTCTCAGGTGACACATGTCCTCCAGGGGCAACTATATATAACAATAACATTAGTTTTACATTTACATGTGTAAATATTGAACAAACAGTTATTGTATGTTCAGTATTTATGAGTACCTAACAGCATCATTTCCTTAACTGAAAATGTGTGTGTGAAAGTGAACATAAATAGTTGTAATAACAATGTACATGCCTGTGTACTTAGAACGTTTGAGTTCCCTAACATACAACATACTATGTTTCTGCAGTAATGCGTGAGGATAAATAGTTGAAAATTGTACATAAAAATCATATGTTGTGTAGTGATCTCAGTATCATAATGTACATAAGTATCATGAGATGAACATTCACAATGGTTATCATGAAGGTGGTCATATAGCAAAAAGTTTTGTTTTTGGTACAGGATATGTGTGGTACATTAATAGAAGATGTGGCACACCTGAATGTGGCTGTCACTCAACAAGACAAGACATGCAGTGTGTGATAATGTGTCGTTGATAGTAGTTCAACTATAGATATGAGTGAACTAATGTGTGACGTACGCTTTGATAACTAATGAGTTGTTGGGGCATTTAGTAGCTAGAGTTACGCTTTCAAATGAGTGTGATTAACTTCAGTTGTGCTAGTCATGTTGTAAGAACGGTATTCCCTTCCCCAAAAAGCCTAATCAGCCACACCTTTCAATTACTTCAAACAGGTGAAAATGGTATGAACTAAGTTGACCCTAAGATGAGCCTGTAATTTGTGTATGTGCTGAACCCCACCCCCTCTGTTGAAGTGTATGCTGTGATGAGATATTAATTGCAGCTGCTTTAACACAATGGTAGAGGAGCAAAGTAGTCGTCTGCAGTGTTTAAGTTATGAACACAATGACATAACATATGCTACGTGTGCCTCATTATGCTGTCTGTATATGACATTAAGCAAAAATTGACCTTTTCATAAACAACTATAGATGTGTTAGTGCAAGTGATGTTTGTAGGCCGTTGCATGCAATATATTTGATGCATGTTTAAAATAGGCAGTAATGTCGTGTTTGTAGGAGTAAAATAAATAAAATACACAATAATATTCTACATATTTATGTTCTGTACCTGTAGCTAGTAATAATTTCTCATTATCATGTGTTACACATGTGTGCTACCCTGTTGTTCCCATCTTCGCCCACCATAAATTGCTTCCAATGCAGCAAAGCATTGTGGGAATTGACATGCAAATGAGCACGCAATGCAACGTGCTATATTAGTTACTGCTTTTAGTAGGACTACAACAGATATGTCTAATTTGACACACACACATACACACTATATATATATATATATATATATATATATATATATATATATATATATATATATATATATATATATATATATATATATATATATATATATATATATATATGAGAGACAGAGAGAAACAGACATATACATATATAGATGTAGGTATGTTTATATTGGGAAGACACTATAAAAAGCTGCGTAAATATGCAAAATAACTGTAAACAACGACACGCCTAGTACAGTAATATTTCTCACCTGGTGGAAATTGTGAGGGATAAATTCCAATATCACGGTCACCAGCCAATCCCTCCACGACGACGGGAAGTAATTTTGCCCGAAGCAGCTCCTCCAATGGAGTTAATATCAGACGTTGTGGTGTCGGCCCACCTTCAGTGCCAGTAGCATGCACGCGTTGGTCTTGTATTTTCCTTTTTAATTTTGACCTAATATCGTCAAATCTCTTGTGACAATTCCGCTTGTCCCTGACATGATTCCCACACGCATTGACACCAATGACTATTGTGTCCCACATTTCTTTTCTGCTTGATGCACTTGTCCGCCCTTGAAAAACATATAAAATATATGAGGCCAATTAATAATAATAGAAGCACCAGTTTCCTACACTGCTAGCTGTTCCAAGAGATAGCAAACATGCTATTTTAGGTGTAATATGTGAAGCACATGAGCATTCACTACTAAACCTATACATGTAAGCAAGCTTGCATTCATATTGTATGCAGTTATGGCAAATTGACCGCCTGTGTTTAGTTGTCCTTGTAACGCATGATAAAAAGCTGTGTTTCCACACTAATTAACATAGAAAGATATTCTGAACCCATATTTGCATATGAACAAAACTCAGATGAACTAGGATCACATGTATTTGAATAATAAATCTAAAGGTACACTTACCTAGTAAATGTCCATAGATACTGTCATAGTGCTCCAGAATCCCAGTGACAAGAGCTGTATTTTCCTGGTCATTGAAGCGAGGATTACGTGGCTTCTCCACACGTTTCTTCCGAGCAGGTTTAGGGTCAGAGCTTGGCTGGTGCTGACTGGACTCTCCTTCTTCCAATGGAAGAGACTCCAAAAGCTGGCCACCAGCAAGCACGCCACCACCAGACACCCCATCAGCAACTGCGCCACCAGCAGCACTCCCAGCACCAGCACTCCCACTCCTAGCACCAGCACTCCCACTCCTAGCACCAGCACTCCCACTCCCAGCAACAGCACTCCCACTCCCAGCAACAGCACTCCCACTCCCAGCAACAGCACTCCCACTCCCAGCAACAGCACTCCCACTCCCAGCAACAGCACTCCCACTCCCAGCAACAGCACTCCCACTCCCAGCAACATCACTCCCCTGAACAGTACGTTCACTCCGACGCGTACTCACACGAGTAGCACTCCCACCAGCATCACTCTTCCCACGCTTTGCGGGCATACTTACAGCACTCACAAAAAACAGACAATAAATGTACAGCCAATCACACGAAACACTTCCACATATAAAACAAGACAAAGATGTAAACAAAACAACAAAGGACAAAGCTTTCCCAATACACAACAAGTCTCTCAGTCAATATGCAAATCTTAAATCACCAAGCTCTGTGCGTCTCTCTCTCTCTCACTCCCAACAACACAGAGAATGATTAACAGTACACGTTGCCTTTAAATATGGCGCGCTATCCAATACATGCTTGGTTCGCCTGATTCAGCAAGATTTGTGATTGGGCAACCTAACAGCACCCCGCCACGCACGCCGATACACCTGTGTGTGATCGGCTAATCATCGTGAGAGTGGGCGGATTTGTTTTCGCCTTGATTTTGAATGTATTCGGCACTTACTGCATACGGAGAGGAAAAATCGACAATAACATGACTAATCGGTAAGCTTGCCGATTTCACATAATCGTCGCTTACTGCATGAGGCCCTTAGTCCAAGATGTCCTGGAACCCAAATCGGCATGAAGTTCCTGACTCCATCTCTGACTTTTCTCCAGAGGTGCTGAAATAATCTCACCGGGAGCTAGCTCCAAATGTCCTAGAACATTTTTCAGCATGTAATCCTAGCCGCGAATGCTACATAAAATTCTCAGAACTTGGCCCCGAAAAGCTGGACTTATTCACCTTTCCGAGCATCTTTTGGTCGTTTCAAATTTGCCGCTGCTGTTCTGGCATATAGAATCTGATGACCAGATTGGCTGAGGGATTTTATAGTATTTCTCAGTTCCTTCATGAAATAACATAGCCAATCCCAGCGTGGAAACTTTCCTGCCAGCCAATCAGAGCGATGTCAGCCTTCTGAAGCCAGGCATGCAAATCTTCTGAATCAGCCAAGGGCATGTACAAGATTGCCACTTCAGCCACTTGGTATTCAGAAGCCACCCGCTGGGCTAGGTGCCTGCACAGCTGGGAAGACAAATGGTAGTCCGGAGGACTTTAATTAATCCCTGGACATGGATACTTCACCTAGCCATCCTGCCCAAATGGTCTTCACACCTCTGGTATCCTCTGTGGCTTTAAGGTCCGATGTCTGAGTAGACATGCTGGCACCAAAGTTGGTAGCCCAGTGACTCACTCAGGACATTGGATATGAAAGTCCCAGCTCATTGTACTGTGCAGAAGCATATATGTTTTTAAACATTCTGTTTAATAAAAATATACACTTTAAACTATTATAGTCGGCTGGTATGGGGAATAGAATAAAAAGCAGTACTTTATTTCTTACTAGCCATATTCCCCATACACTATACAAATAGACTTATAAAATCCCCCACAACCTTATGTATGGTTGGAGTACCCAAGAACCCCTATGCAGGTTCCGGGTGACCTGGGCATTACTTGGGTATCCCGCTTAACCCCTTGACAAGTTCAGGGACACCTCACATCCTTATTCCCCATTTACCTTTCTGGACTGTGCTGAAGCAGGGAATCCTAGCGGTGAGTTGTGCAAGCGTTTTCAAGGGGAGATTTTGCCAGAGCAATGTGTCAATATGTATTCGGGAATCTGACCTGATTCCCGGCTACATTTTTGGGGTATCCAGCAACTCTGGACCCCGGCTAGCTAGACACATTCTGACAAGACTTTCTCCGTAACAACCCCCCCCCCCACCCCCTTGAAACTCATAGCCTAGCAATCTCTGTTTGCTTGAACTCCTGGAAAGGTAAAAACATATAAATTAATTATTGTCGCATAATTTCATACAATGCAGATACAATCACTTGGCTCAAGAGCTGACACTTGCGAACCCTAATACATTGATCAGAGGTAACCAAACATGCTTAACCTTTATTGTGAGTCTTGTTGCCCCCTCACCATCACAGTGAGTTATTTTTAGTTTACATATTTTTAAATTCTGGTCAGGCATCTAGTCAGGCAATCTTTTTTCTAATCAGCCAATTTGACATTTAAGTAGACAGGCATCTAATCATGCAATGTGGCATCTAATTAATGCATTTATTTCTGTATACATTTATTAATATATCCCAAACAATGTATTCAGGAATATATATAATTAGGTAGACAGTACAGGGAAAAGGTAGACAAGTGCAGGAAAAAGGTATTTAAACAAACACAATAATGAGCCGATCTCGCTTCTAATCATGCAATGTCAGATTTTTTAAGTCAATCTCGCCAGCCATGAGGTGGTTAAATAAATGTTGTGAATATTTCTGACTAGTTTGGTGTTTTGGACTAATTGTAATTGAGTTATTAATATACCAGTATTTTACAAACATTTGCGAGTACGACACATTTTTTTGTATAATGCGTGGATTTGCCAGTCCGTAATGAAATTTCTTAAAATGAACACCCAGTTTTTACATGTAATAAGGGCTATTAGAATATGGTGAAACGCAAATCTATATAAAAATTGCTGTTCTCACATGGAAATGCACTTTTTGCAGTTAATATTGCAGTTAATATTGCAGTTAATATAATAGTCCCCAGTGTAACGAGAGACCAGGACAATTACACCGGGATAGTAAACACCAGACAGAACGAAGCAGTTAAATAAAGCAAGTTTATTTCGACCAGAGTCAACATACACAACAAAATACATGATTAGAACACAGACTCCCCGAAAGAGGTTTTGAGGGGTGGGGGTGGGGGATCCAAGCCAGCTAGTTTCTGGGCACCACTTCAGTAAGTTGAATCAGGTCAGCTTCCACTCTCCACAGGGTTCTGGTCCCTCAAGACCCCAAAGATGCCATTTGGTGAATTGCAGTTTCAAAAGTCCCACTCATCTACATGACCAAGCCTTATTTGGGTGTCTCTGTAAAAAAAACTTGGTGGTACACCCGCTACCTAAAGTCAGGATGACTGAATTTTGTTGTTTTTTCATACATTCCACATCTCTATAGGAAAGTATGGATGATGCGGATGACGACCAATCAAAGTATGGATGCTATCTGCAGGCCAATCACTGTACGGATTCTACATCAGCCCATAACAGAACAAGCTATTTCAGCAAATCACAGAGCGAGGCCTCGTCTATGATGGGCCAATAAGTGTTCTGGGAGGTGACAGCCCACAGAGGTGATCTTAAGGACAGCCCACAGAGGTGATCTTAAGGAGAGTGGGACATTTAAACTGAACATTGGGACCTGAGTCAGTTGGGGCTAAGATCCATGCCTCAGGTTTTAGTTTGAGCTGGATACCTCCTGTGGAGATATATGTCATAGTTCCCCAGACCTGAGTCAACACCCCTCCCCACTCATACAATGTCATAAGCACTTCATCCAACCACATTTACATAGCAGGCCCTAATTCCTTTGTGTGCTGGCTGGCGAGGTGAAGTACCACTCAGCTTTGGAGCAAGAAATAGGAAAAACAATTTCCAGTTAGAACTTTCTCAGATCAGAGCAGACTCTGAAAGAAGGAAGAGACACATTCTAACACTTCAGAAATACTATATCGCTTTTACCCAAAGAAGGATGGAGAGAGAAAGTTATCTATACAAACTCTCCACAACTGTCATCACACAGGCTGCCTAGAGAGGGATGAAAGCTTTTCAGCTTTATCATGGGAATAAAGCAGCCTGCATTCTATTGTAATTTAGAGAATTCAATGACAAATGAAGTATGAACATTTGAAGAAATGTGTGATTACACTGCAGTCAAATTATAAAGATTCAGCAACAAAGACGTTACAGGAATGTGAAGAAACCTCCTGGTGTGATTCAGTCCGGATGCAGATGTTAAGCTATAGCCAAGCAAGCTGTTTTTTTTCCTATTAACAGATCTGCAATGCCAACTCTGTGCTACACGAAAGTCTTAAATAAAGAACCAAGTTACGACTGAGAAGTGAAATATGAATCCAGTCATGCTACCGTGCCCACCTGGTTCGAAAAGAGATTCATTACTATTAAAGCAGACGCAATAAAGATTCAGTCTGTGACCATAATGAGACAGAGATGTATGTATCGCACGATGAGAAAGGTGTTACTGGTTATCCAGTGGTACTTTCATCTGAATAAATGAATGTATCTAGAAAGAGAGGCCAAAGACTACAAGTCTGCCCACTGCGAAACAGGGTACAGTCAGAGCTGATGAGATCCCTGCCAAGGTTCAGATGCTGGAGACCAATGATTCTGCACTAGACACAGATGGTAATGCTAGTGACAGAGAGGATGATACAGTACAGATAATGCCTAGGAGAATTAATTGTAAAACAAGTGGAAGGTGAGTTTGAATGTGAAGTCCTCTACGGGTTAAAGATTCCTTTACAGAGTCTGACATACCCATTAATGAACATAAGACTCCCATTTCAAGAACAAACTTTCCTCTCACGGATCCCCAGGCATCTGTGTTTATGTATCCTGACATTCAACTGCCCCAAGGTATTAGCATCCTGCTGGCGGCCAATCCAATGGCAATGTACTATCTCGTCAACTTCGCCTGTCACAGATAAAGGCCTACAGTATGTGTAACTGGACAAGACCTTGAGATCAAATTCAAGGACAGATGCAGCTGCCGTTATCCGAACATTTATCTGGATACATTTTGCTTTGTGTCACGTGTAGGTTGCGATATATTCACAAGTTTTGCTGCTGCAGAGCAAACCGCATTGATTTCAAGTTCGGGACCCCCTACAGGCTCTGTTATGGGGTGCTTTTATTTCCTATGCATTGAAATGTTTTGATCACGTGACACAAGACATTTCCATGCATAGGAGATACCGGCACCCCATAACGGGGCCTGTATCTCGGGAAGCAGGGGGTTCCCAGACCTGAAACAATGCGGTTCAGCTCCAGTGGCCCCCTGCTACATTACTGTAATATTTATAATGAAATATATAGTAAGCATTAATACGACACCCACCCCGTTCCCCCACATACTTTAAAAACAATATTTATTTTTATTAACACAGGATTAATACCACATGCTACCGGGGGTCCCCAGATGGTCCCCACGGGTGTCCGCAGGCCCCACAGTGCACGCCGGGGGTACCCACAGGTGTCTGGGTGCTTCCGGATTGTCCCCGTTAGGCTCCGTGATCTCCAGGTGGTCCTCGCAGGCCACAATAGCACATGATTCCCACAGCCAATCACAGGCGTGTCAGATCCCGGTACTCAGCATGAGCCATTGACACCTTGGGACACCAAACTCTAGACTGAGGATCGCCAAGTTAAGGGTGGACCCCTGGTATGCTAAACCGCATACAGGTGCGCTGACGAGTATTCTAAAACTTGCCTTGGAAAATCTGGGGCAATCACCAACAAGACCCAGGTACATGCTGGGTACATGCTGCAACATTTCAGTGACATTTCTGCAGAAATACCAATGGCCCATCGGATTAACACAGCAGGGGTCCCTGGCAGTCCCATTCAGTTTGGCAGAGATATTAGGTCGGCAACTTGCGATCTAGCCAAACTAACTTTAAATCAGAGACTGCATTTATTGCACTTTCGTTCAAAGGACAATTTATTTTGATTCCCCATCCCAGAAAGTGTTGTATTAAGTGTATTCTGAGGTTGTCGTGTGTTTGTCTATCAAGGAAATAAATGACAATTTATTTTGCCCTCCTTGTTGTGTTCAATCGAGAATCCCAAAACATAAAAGTGTTAATAAGTACTGGGCTACAGTGACAGGTGGTGGCAGCTTGTTTAACTGGTGGCAGCATGTGGGATACTGATATACAGGTATATTTTCCTGCGGGATTCTGTAGTATAGTGGGGGACCTCATGGCTTGCGAGCTCCCCAGACAAGTGGCAACTTACACACACTTCTAATGAGCACGAGATACTTCACTGTCCCTTTACTGATACCCTGATAGCACCATGAGTAACCGTTCAAGAAGGTTATGATCCTGGGACCGGGTGAAGATTGTGGAGAAATGTGCGGGATAAAGCGCCGACAGATGGGCAGTCAAAGGTACTATAAAAATGCCCCGAGGGGCAAAAAGGAAATTTTTTTTTTACCGGTCAAAGGTACAGCTGGAGGAGGATTTGGAGCTTCATGAGGCCAGGATGGGCCCACCAGAGGGGCATGCCCCTGGAGCTGCTGTGGCAGCGGACACTATTCAGCCCAGAGTGCATTAGGTCTGGGGCTGCAAGTACATGGGGAGGGTGCCGGTGACCACATGTTTGTGGGTGGCTTGGCGCCAGGGAGTGCGGAAGGGTTGGTTGCTGCAGCTGCCAGACTTACCATCCCTGGGCTCACTACACCTCTTGCTGCATGGGGAGAGGGGGTTTGCACTGCAGAGCGTGTACAGCTGCTGGCAACAGTGCTCGGAAGAACCCACTACTCTCACCTTGTAAACGGGGAACATGAGCTTCCTCGGGCGAACCACCACAGCTTCAGCAAGTTCGTGGATGGCACAGATGACATTGATGCATTCCTCAATGACTTTGAGACGCAGTGTTCCCGGTTCCGAATTCCAAGGAGGGAGTGGGTGGTCAAACTGCGGCCACTGTTATCTGGAAAAGCCAAGCGGACTGTGCAGGGTATTCCACGCGTGGATGCTGATAACTATGGTCATGTAAAGAGTAGGCTGCTGACCCAGTATTCCCTGACCCCAGAAACATACAGGGGCAAGATCCCGGGAAGTCATTTGTGGACTATACTATTCGTATGGGATTACATGGGATTCAGTGGGTGGAGGGGAATGGGGTTACAAAACTCTATACTCTACTGGACCTGATCTTTCAAGAGCTGCAGCTCCCCTTGGACGTGAGGGCATGGGTCTTTGATCACAAACCTGAGACCTATGAGGAGGCTCCGAAAATGGCAGATGAGTATGAGGCCAGCAGGGCTGCAATGCATGAAGCAGCTCCCAAAGGAACGGCCCGCACGTCCAAGAGAGCTAAAGTTATCCCTCAGCACAAAACTGCAGCAGCAGCCAGAGCACCCAAGGCTGCAGAGTTTAAACATGAGAGGTGGTGTTTTGCCTGCAATAAGGTCAGTCATCTCCGGCCAGACTGTCCGGACCGGGATCGGTCCAAGGTACCCCATCAGGGGCAATGATCATCAGTTGTGAGGCCGGTCACCCGTGTGTGACTGGCACACACAGAGGAAAAAAGCACAGCTGTGGAACAAGCCCAGAGAGGGACATCCAGCAGAGAGATTGCGCTTGCCACCTCAGGACCAGCAGCGGAGATCAGGAGACATCAGGTTGTGCCAGTCCAGATGCAGCCCAATGATGTCCAGCAGAAGCATCTGCGGAAGGTGACCATCGGGGACCAGCATGCGTATGGCTTGCTGGTGCCACTGTGACCCTGATTCGCCCTGATATGGTGTGGCCAGAGGATTTTCTCCCGGGCACCGGGATGCAAGTGACCATGCCATATGGAGGACCGCGGTCACTCCACATTGCCTGGGACTTTTTGGACTGGGGTGCCGGACGTGGCATGAGGGAGGTGGGGGTTTTGCCCGGGTTAGAGGCCGAGTTCTTACTTGGTAATGACCTGGGGCACGTTACCTGTGTCTTTACAACTGAGCTGGCACCTGTTGCAGCAATCACCAGGAGCCAGTCAGCAAGGATTGCAGCAGAACCAGCCCCTGTCCCCCTGCATTTGGGACCTACGGTTCCAGCAGTCTCTGCGGAGACCAAACAGGTAAGCCAGACGCAGTCACATTCTGATCCTGACTTACTGTTCCCTTTCCCTGTTCCCTGTCCCCCTGACTTAGGTATGACCGTAGGGTGGCCAGAGTTAGGTACCCAGTTTAGGGATGCGGTGCGATCAGACCCCAGCTTAGAGGGCATGAGACTTCAGGCATCACAGTCTAAGTCAAGTGAAGGGTATGATTACATCTTGTGGCACAGCGGGCTCTTGTATAGAGAGCAAGGGACAACAGGGCTAGATGATTTATGGACAGGGAACAGACAGGTAGTGGTACCCCAGGAGAATAGGCAGCAGTTGTTGCGGGTAGCCCACTCCATTCCACTAGCGGGGCATCAGGGGGTCGCTCGGGCACAAACCCGGCTGTAGCAGCGCTACTACTGGCCGGGGGCATCCAGTGCTGTGGCATAATTTTGCCAGTCCTGTGATGCCTGCCAGCGAGTAGGTAAGGCGGGTGACAGTGTGAAGGCACCCCTGAACCTGTTACGGTAATAGGGGAACCCTTCCAGCGGGTAGCCATGGACCTCGTGGGACCCCTCATGGTTCCCAGCTGGTCAGAGAAGCGCGACATCCTCACAGTGGTGGACTTTGCCACCAGGTAACCTGAGGCAGTAGCGCTTGCCACTATTGATGCTATGGCAGTAGCTGAAGCCTTGTTAACCATTTTTTCTAGTGTAGGTTTCCCTAGTGAGATCTTAACAGATATGGGGTCGCAATTCATGAGTGAATTGCTCCAGTTTCTCTGGGATGCGTGCGGGGTGAAGCACCAGCGCACGACCCCTTACCACCCCCAGACCAACGGACTATGTGAGAGGTTCAACGGGACCCTGAAGCAGATGCTTAAGACTTTTATACAGGCAGAAGGAGAAGACTGGGAGATTCACCTGCAGCACTTGCTGTTTGCATACCGAGAGGTACCGCAAGAATCTACAGGCTTTTCTGCCTTTGAGCTGCTATATGGTCACAGGGTACGGGGACCTCTGGACCTATTCCATGAGGGATGGGAAGGGGAGAGTACCAATACTGATGCTTCTGTGCTTCAGTATGTGGTAGATCTCAGAGACCGGTTAGAGATGCTCATGGGGTTGGCACAGGACAACTATAGAGCAGGTTGTGATAGGGACTCAGCTGAGTGTCAGGCAGAGAGCAATGGCCAGAGCTATGCTAGAGAAGTATAGGGTTCTGTTCACATATAAGCCAGGCAAGACACACATTACAGATCACCCAGTGCTTACATGGGATCTGAGACCTCTACATAAGCATGCTTACAGAGTATCAGCAGAGATTAAGGGCAGTATAGAGAGGGAGGTAGAAGAGATGCTGACCCTAGGGGTATTTCAGCGTGGCTGAATGCGTAGCGCGCATGCGCAGGAAATGAAGCCCCCTGTAGCTGTCCTTAGGATGCCTATATATATAATAAAAACCAATTGTGTGTATACTGGCTATGATATAAATATGAGCCAGCAACACCATTCACGAACGCATTCAGACACGCTGACACTCGTGGAAGTCTGACAGCATTACTGAGACAACCCCAGCGCGTGGGACTGATTTCTGAGGATTGACACTGCCCCTGCATACCCTATTTGATGCCCTACCAAAGAAGTTACTATCGAGATCGGGGATTATTAAAGTTTTAATTCATGAAAGTGGTTACTATCTTTTATTATTTGTAATACACTTCATTTCTCTTATCTTGGTGTGCTCTTGTGTTTTCTCTTTTTCACCAATAGTCTGTATTCAATGTTAAGAATAGGGTTACACAGGTATATAAACTGTGTCAACCCTACAGTTTTTAGTTGTTCTTCTGATTCCACCTGGGATGTCACCGGATTGCTGGAGAATTGCTAGCTTATACTTCTCCATCCCCCAACCCTAAGTAAGTCTTACCTTCTTGTCTGTTAATTGTACTATATTGCTGTGTTCACCTTTTTTAAGGAATAAATTATATTTTATTATATCTAAGCCTCGTTGTGAGGACTCTGGGATCGCGGCACCCGCGCCCGGGTCCCTCCTCACCTTCATTAAACCCCGCTGCCGTGGCGCGCGCACCTTGCCGGCGTCACTTACCTCCGGCGGCTCTGGGGGTTCCCCGCTGTCCTCTGCGTTCTCGCGCTCCTGCAGGATCATCCCTCACTCATGCGGCTGCTACCGTGTACGAGCGTGCGCCCGTCTCTGTTACAGAGCACGCGCAGGACTCTCTTAATTTATTCACTGCTCCTGCAGTGAGGCTCCGTCCCCAACACACACACAAGGATCAATCAGGCATAAAGACTGCTCACCTGTATCCTCCTTTGGACAGCCTATCCAGGACAGCTCCATGCATTCCTCCAGGCCTGCCCCCTCTTCCTATTGGTCAGCCATGCTTTATATTGCCTGTCCTGCCATTTATTCATTGCGCGACATAGTTTTCCACTAGGATCACTACTCTGGCGTTCTCTCTCTCTATTCACTCAGGTTACAACTTGGCTTGGCGGACGTCCTTCTCTGGCTCTCAACTCCCTGCTTGGACAACGACCTTCCAGAATTCTCCAATCCCTGACCTTGGCTAGCAGGGGCATCAGGGGGTCGCTCGGGCACGAACCCAGCTGTTGCAGCGCTACTACTGGCCGGGGGCATCCAGTGCTGTGGCATAATTTTGCCAGTCCTGTGATGCCTGCCAGCGAGTAGGTAAGGCGGGTGACAGTGTGAAGGCACCCCTGAACCTGTTACGGTAATAGGGGAACCCTTCCAGCGGGTAGCCATGGACCTCGTGGGACCCCTCATGGTTCCCAGCTGGTCAGAGAAGCGTGACATCCTCACAGTGGTGGACTTTGCCACCAGGTAACCTGAGGCAGTAGCGCTTGCCACTATTGATGCTATGGCAGTAGCTGAAGCCTTGTTAACCATTTTTTCTAGTGTAGGTTTCCCTAGTGAGATCTTAACAGATATGGGGTCGCAATTCATGAGTGAATTGCTCCAGTTTCTCTGGGATGCGTGCGGGGTGAAGCACCAGCGCACGACCCCTTACCACCCCAAGACCAATGGACTATGTGAGAGGTTCAACGGGACCCTGAAGCAGATGCTTAAGACTTTTATACAGGCAGAAGGAAAAGACTGGGAGATTCACCTGCAGCACTTGCTGTTTGCATACCGAGAGGTACCGCAAGAATCTACAGGCTTTTCTGCCTTTGAGCTGCTATATGGTCACAGGGTACGGGGACCTCTGGACCTATTCCGTGAGGGATGGGAAGGGGAGAGTACCAATACTGATGCTTCTGTGCTTCAGTATGTGGTAGATCTCAGAGACCGGTAGAGATGCTCATGGGGTTGGCACAGGACAACTTTAGGGCTGCTAAAACAAAGCAGAAGACTTGTTACGATCAGAATGCTGTAGCAGAGAATTCATCCCAGGACAGCAAGTACTTGTTCTCAAGCCCGCTCGGAAGAACAAATTGATGGCTGCCTGGTCGGGACCGTACGCGGTGCTCTGAAAGATGAATGAGTGCAACTATGTTTTACAGGTAGATGCTGAGGCAGGAAGGAATAAGACCTATCCTATAAACATGCTCAAGGAGTATATAGCACAGAGTGTGGCATCAGTTCTGGCCATTTGTAGCCCACCGATAGGGGATACGGTTAGCAATGCTCTGCCAGATCTCCTGGGGGATGCTAGGCTGGAGGGTACACTAGAGCAGGTTGTGATAGGGACTCAGCTGATTGTCAGGCAGAGAGCAATGGCCAGAGCTATGCTAGAGAAGTATAGGGTTCTGTTCACAGATAAGCCAGGCAAGACACACATTACAGATCACCCAGTGCTTACATGGGATCTGAGACCTCTACATAAGCATGCTTACAGAGTATCAGCAGAGATTAAGGGCAGTATAGAGAGGGAGGTAGAAGAGATGCTTACCCTAGGGGTAATTGTACCGCCCCAGAGCCCTTGGGCTTGTCCGGTAGTCCTGGTTCCTAAGAAGGATGGGACCACCCGGTTCTGTGTGGACTACCAGCAGCTCAATGCAGGGACGTGTCAGGCACCTATCCCATGCCCCACATGGTTGAGTTGTTTGATGAGCTCACGGGGGCAAGGTATCTGACTACCATGGATCTCAGTAAAGGTTACTGGCAGATCACCGTAACCCAAGAGGCTATGGAGGTCGGCATTCATTACCCCAAGTGGCCTCTATCAATTTCCAGTGATACCATTTGGGATGAAGAAGGAACCGGCTACCTTCCAACGCCGGTCAATCGTTTGCTGGAGGGTATGCAAGGGTTTGCAAGGGCATACCTGGACGACATTGCTGTCTTTAGTAATTCGTGGGACTCACACATGTAGCTGCGGTTCTAGCCAGGATTAGGGAAGCGGGACTCACCTTGAAACCCACCAAGTGCTTAGTAGGGATGGCAGAGGTACTATACCTAGGGCACTGGATGGGTGGTGGGCATCTTAAGCCAGAACCAGCTAAGGTGGAAGCAATAGTGAAGTGGCCATTTCCCAAAACCAAGAAGCAGGTTATGGCTTTCTTAGGCACCACAGGCTACTACAGAAAGTTTGTCCCTCAGTATAGCGCCATTGCCAAACCCCTGACTGACTTGACCCAGAAGAGACAGTCTGTGCTGGTAGCCTGGTCTCTTGCCTGTGAGGTCTCCTTTCAATCATTGAAGACTGCACTGGCCAGTGCCCCTATTCTTGCTGCACAAGACTATGCAAAAAAGTTCTTGGTGCAAACTGATGCCTCCGATTATGGCATTTGTGCTTTACTCGGCCATGTGGGGGAGGAGGGCAGTGAATACCAAGTGGTGTATTTGAGCCGCAAGCTGCTGCACAGAGAGGTGGCTTATGCCACCATTGAAAAGGAATGTCTGACCATAGTATGGTCTTTAAGAAAATTACAGCCATATCTGTATGTCAGACTTTTTACAGTGATTACGGACCACAATCCGTTAAGTTGGTTACAGAGGGTATCAGGGGAAAATGCTAAACTCTTGCGCTGGAGTCTTGCCTTACAGGAATTTGACTTTACCATCCAGCACAAGAAGGGAAGTGAGCATGGTAATGCTGATGGCCTTTCCCGCCAGGAAAGTCCTCAGGACATACTAACTTCAAGAGCTGGCAGGCCAGCCCAACCACTGGACGAGGTGGTCAGGGCAATCCCTGCGCTTTGAGTGGGGGAGGTGTGCGATGAGAAGGTTAATGAGGTCTAATTAAAGGTATTATACCCGGCTGATTAACCCCAACTCGCATTAGGAAGGAAGGGGTTAAAACTATTTGCACTGCACTGCTGTATTTGCCCTGTCCCAGCCTTCTTAACCCCAGGTTGCAGGCTATTCCCTTCGTGCTGTAATAGCAATACATGTAAACTGTGCTATCTGATTTTCAGGCACAAAGTGGCGTGGTGAGCGCCAAAGCCAGCACTGAGTATGGGAGGTCTGCTGTATAGTATGGTGTAGAGGGAGAGGGGGGTTGGCTCGGTATTAAAGGGGTTGCACCCCATATGGCCACCCCCTGACCTCACCAGGGAGGCAAGGGGTTAACTGGACTGCGGTCCAGGAATGTGGCTTACACCTTGTCATGTCAGGAAAATGTATGTTCCTCTGTTCCCATGTTTCATTATAATCCTGTATTTTAATGTTTTAAAGTGCATTTCTGTATCTCCAGTTCTGGAGGTCGGAGAGAGTTGATATTTGGCCAATGTGTGGAGTCACTGTAGGCATTAAAAACTGGCAAATTTTGACCCACTGAGCCCACCAGAATGGAACTCATTAATATGTGTGGATATTAAAGTGTATATGTATGGTATTTTGGATCTGCTCTGACAATGCAGACTCCATCTGCTATGCTAATAGGTCATGAAGGGCAGCCGGCTGATTGAGCCTAAGCACTGTGATCAAAAGTCAAAAAATGGACAGGACTCACTGCAGTTCCTTCCCCTCATACAGAGACTCTGAGATCTGATCATCGACATATTCCATTCTCATCCTTCTGTACATCTTCTGGTGTGATTTGTCTACAGTATCTACAAGGAGTGTGAAGGACAATACTAGATGGGTGATGTCTGAAGGGAAAGTCGTCGGCGAACCTAAGAACATACCTGGACCTGAGAAGAAAGAAAAACACCATAACAGAGAAAAAAGAAAGAGGAGAAGAGAAAAAAAGAAGACCATAAAGAAACCTTGATGTGATAGCATTTACACAAGGCCGTGGAAGTGTGTTTCCATTTTTTTATTACCCCCACCACCTTTTATTAGAGGTTTTATACATTACAATACTATCCCTCTACATGTGCTCCCCCTTCCTTTCTGTATCCCTGTACCAACAAGGATCCTGGATAGATCCTATTGGAGTCAGAGCTATAGGAGAGACGACGACACTGCGAGGATCCTTGTATAACAGTTTCAAGGTTGTAAACTATTTATTGCATTCACCCCATTTAATATCTTCTTCGGAGGGAGCACCCGGGTTTCTCTGTCAAAAGTTAACTGCCTGATTGTTTACACTAAGTACTAACCAACCGACCAAGTACTAATCAGCAGACTCTGCCACTCTAATTGTTAACTGAAGGTGGAGAATCATCAAACTGGAGTGGTTTGTAAGTGTTATGTCTACACCTACAAACAATGCAGATACTTCATTTGGTAGACTGGTCGTTGCCCCTGATTTAATTATGGGGCTACCCATAGAGTCCCAGTACACATGGGCTAATTAGCAGTGGGGCATGGGTTAATCTGTGTCTCCACGTTAGGGATTGGATACAGATAATTGTTCACCAATAGTCTGTATTCAATGTTAAGAATAGGGTTACACAGGTATATAAACTGTGTCCAACCCTACAGTTTTTAGTTGTTCTTCTGATTCCACCTGGGATGTCACCGGATTGCTGGAGAATTGCTAGCTGATACTTCTCCATCTCCCAACCCTAAGTAAGAGTTACCTTCTTGTCTGTTAATTGTACTATATTGCTGTGTTCATCTTTTTTAAGGAATAAATTATATTTTATTATATCTAAGCCTCGTTCAGTTCAACCCAGATATTTGGTGTTCATTATATCTTGTCATAAGCTACCGTGACATATGGATATCCATTTCAAGCTCTTGACTCCGTAAACGCAAGTCAATTGAATAAGTGGCTGCGGTTAGACTTGAAGTGCTTTACCGATACAATGTATCCATACCGTGTTCGCTCGCAAAACTTGAAAGGTGGAAAGTCAATGGCCATGAACGGAGACAGCCAGCACCCTGATTTTTGGTGTGTAAGTGTAAAAAAATAAAACACTCACATACGCATAAAATTACAGTTGTGGTACACCCAGAACATGATGTTTTAATACTGTGAACTTAAAATGTACAGGCAGGAACTGTTTTCTGTAAACCCGGGAAAAAATCCTTTGGCATGTAAATATGCTAAGGGTGCATGAGCTGAGGGTATTTTCCTTTCTGCATTTCAAAGAGGTCCCGCTAAGTGGGAGCCTCTAAGTCTACGGAAAAGGCAGGGATGAAAAGCCTCAGAGATCCAAGGTGTGAAAATGACCGGTATGTTGCGGAGTGCTAGATCCTGGCACACCGCAAGAGCCATTCGCACCTTGGAGCAAAACTCCAGACCCAGGGTCGCCAGGGAAGGGGTTTATTCCAGGTATGCTAAACTGCATGGGTGTCAAGTGAGCACATGTGCTATGCAGACGGAAAGCCTTTTTTGCCCGTTTTGCAAACTACTGTACAGGCAAATCAGGGATTGGTGGGTTAAATGTTCCCACAGAGGAGATTGGGTGTACATGTTAAGGATAGGCTAACGAAAAAAAGACGGTGCAAAACAGCGCTAAAAAAATATATAAATTATAACAATACTTGAAATAAATATTGCAGGCAGCCTGGCAAATACTGACTGTACAGTCTGAAAATGAACCACAGAGAAAAGAAAGAATTGCCGGCGCCAATTCAGTCCTTTAAATAATAATAATCAAACCGTCTCTTGAAAAGTCCCAAAAGTGTCCTTGAACAAACAGGCAGTGAAGGGGTCAACGAACGGCTCACACCAAATAATAGTGCAATATGTAAAAAAGAGAAGAAAACAAACAGATAATGGTGCAGTACGCCAAAAAAGTTGACATTAAAACATTAAAAACTCACACATGACAAACATAACACACCAAATGAATAATAATTATTCTGTTTTTAGAGCTGTCTGTTTGGTTGTGGAGGATATTGGCAGCAGTTGTGCAGGCTGTGGGGGGAAAGGAGAGGAAGAGGAGCAGCGATTTTGGTAACACCGCGGCGTGTGACGTCACATCCACCCGGAAGTTCCGGTTTTCGTGCGACCCAACATCCATCCCCCACACGAGGCAATCCCTAAAGGAGCTCCAGTTATCATCAGAGAGGAGCACCTGAGCGATCTTCAGCTTCACTGCTTTTACCATCTACTGTCCTGTAAGTAGGGTTTCAATTTTACCCCTCTGGACATAAGTGCTGTATCCTCCGGACCCAGTATTTCAATGTTAATAAAAAGCTTTTTGTTAGGATTATAGCCTTGCTAGTGTCTGTCTGTCATTGTGTGTTATGTTTGTCATGTGTGAGTTTTTAATGTTTTAATGTCAACTTTTTTGGCGTACTGCACCATAATCTGTTTGTTTTCTTCTTTTTTTTACATATTGCACTATTATTTGATGTGAGCCGTTCGTTGACCCCTTCACTGCCTGTTTGTTCAAGGACACTTTTGGGACTTTTCAAGAGACGGTTTGGTTATTATTATTTAAAGGACTGATTTGGCGCCGGCAATTCTTTCTTTTCTCTATGTTAAGGATAGGCATATGAACCCTATAACTGTGCCCATCGGAACTATCCCCAGTGTGATCCAGATGTGATTCATGATGTGACTACGCTTAACGCTGGATTTCATTCAAGTACAGCGGTAGCGGTTCCAGGACGCAAGGGGCTAATAACATCGCAACCAAGAATTTACCCCAAACTCCAGAATTCGTTAGCCCTGGTGACTCCAGAACGGATTCCTACGAACTTCAACAAAATTCCTTTATTTGGCAAAGTTATTAGATCTGCAACTTGCGATCTAGCCAACTGGACTTTAAACAAAGACTGCATTTCTTGTGCTTTCTTGCAAAGGACATTTTATTTTGTTTCCCCATCCCAGTAAGTGTTGCATTAAGTGTATTCTTGTATTCTGAAGCTGTCGTGTGTTTGTCTAGCAAGGAAATAAATGACAATTTATTTTGCCTCTTTGTCGTGTTCAATCTAGAATCCCAAAAATATAAAAAGTGTTGATAAGTTCGTATCCACCGTGACACTTGGCTCTCCTCAACCAATTCCTCCTCACTTTCCAATTCGTTAAAATTTTGGATTGAAAAATCTGACTGTTTTGTCATCCATAACTATAACATTTAAAATATAATTTGTTATGAACATAATGACAAACTAATTATGTGCTACTGTTCTTATTTTGGCTGGAGATTTATATTGTTATGCTTGTATCATCTGTTTAACATTAAATCAGTATGATTTTGGAACATCCATGTTATTTGTTATGTGCATATGCCATTAACATCACCTAATCAAAACATAATATTTAAAAATACAAACACAATAAACAGATGCAGCGGCCATTATTTTAAGAAATCACGTTGCCGTTTTTGTGTGCGCAGCTGTACTCCACGCGGCATGAACGCGACCAATCGCCCCAAGCACACGTGTTTATCACGGTTGCTTTGTTTGAATTTTATGGATTGTGTGCAATAAAATGCAATGAAATGAATGAATTGTAATGTGTACCGTACTTTGCTACTGTGCTACTGTCAATTTCAGGTGTTTAAAAGCCTGAACACTAAAATGCCATTTTATACAATTGTCTGCACTCACGTCTTAAGGCGGTATGGTTGGAAGCAATCCTACGCCATGACATGGGTATTCCGAGGTATACACCACGTGATTTGTTAAAATAATGGCTGCAGCAACTTTAGTAGCGCTATATGGTGCACCCCTACTGCACCGACACACTTTATTCGAGCAAATACCCAGTATGTACCTGGCAGATACCTGGAATGCGCCGCTCCTTACCTCTGACAAGCCCCGTTGCGTTTGCCTTTCCAGCCTGGGTTCATGCCTGGCTGACGGGCGGCTGATCTGTTAAATGATAATGATTAGGATTTAGTAGGCTGCAATGCTTCGCGTGTCTACCAGATGGCATAAATTCATGAATTGTAATGCAGTATATATATATATACTGTGCAGTATTGCAGCCAGTGGGAATAAAATGCTTCAATCCCTGCCTAGAAAATAACCCAATGCACTCGGGCAGAAAACAGTCACAAACCTCAATACACCCGGGTATACCCGAATTTGAGGAACTAGCCGTGCTCGAATAAAGTGTGTCGCCAGTGTATGTTTGTACGATAATTGCTGGCTAACCAATACATGTACCAAATATAAGTGGTAATAAGAGCCACTAGATGACCGTAGAAATTTTGTGACCAAAAAAATGGTAGCCTAAAACAATGTTTACACAAAGATGAATTATCACTGGTGAAGATCTAATATAAATAGATATCAAACCAATTCCATTTAAAGAACAGAGTCCAATGTCAATCAGATAGAAGTAAATCCAGACTGGAGCAAACTGCTGCTTCTATGTTGATGTTGCCACATCAATGACACCTAGATTAAAAAAATAATAATAATTGTTTAGAAATGGTGGATACAGTATGTAACTACATTTAGAAGAATACCCTTTAAATTCATACATGAAGCTTACAAAACAGTTCTGGTGCTATACAATTTATGAAAAACACAAGAGTACAACGTCAACTGGCCTATTGCCACTACATTATAGTGTGCACAGATCTATTTTGAATGCAGGTGTCCTATATTTGACAATTTTGGAAACATAAAATAAATTGAGTTAATTAATGCTAATACGTTTCTTAATATTACGCCTACACACACTCATGTATGTTATTGTCCGTATCCAAATCCATGACTTGGAAATCCCACAGTTCATTCACAGGTTATCAGTACATATACCTATTAAACATAACTCTTTAAGATATAGGGGGTCATGCACTAAGCTCTGTTAAGTCACTTTCAGAGTGCAAAGTGCTCTTAGAACGTGATGTTGCGCTGAACCCGATGCACTAAGCAACGCAAACTTTTACTTTGCGCTCTAAAACTGACTTTTTTCAGGAATTTTGTTCTAAGTCCAACTTTGCTCGTTCGTTACCCTGTTTGAGTTAAATTCTGCCCTTAAGTGGGATGCACTTAGGAATGCAACCTTAGCGTATGCGAAAGTTGCGTTGATCAGAACACGTCAGCTCAAGGTAGACGCAAAAAAAGCTGGACTTAGAAAAAAAAAATTTTGCATGCGCAAAACCCAGGCCGGCGGGTGTCCCCGGCTTACCCCGTGGGGGTCCCCCAGGGAGCCCGGGGGTCACGTGGGTGTATCCGGCTAACCCCGCCGGGGTCCGAGGGTGGGGGTCCCCGGCTCACCAAGCGGCTGTCCCGGGGTTCCCGCGGGAGTCCCGGGGTACCCGCGGGCCTGAGGTACCAATGTTGCGCCTCCAAAAATAATAAACAATATTTATAACTAAATACACCTCCCTAACACATACAATACAGTAATGGGCAAAATTACTATTATCCACATATGGATAATAATGCATTTGCCCATTTTAAATACATACAGTATAAGTATATAACATTCAATAAATACAGTAAAAACATATTACACTTACCTTTTACAGGCACCCACGATGAAGGCCGTCTTCATCCTCATCTTCATCCTGCCCATGCCCCCTCCGATGCTGCAAAGCATACACAAGAATAAAAACATCCAATGTAATGTCCCCTAACCCCTTAACCACCATAGCGGTTATTAACCGCTACAGTCATTAAGGGGTTAACCCATCCTCACCCACCACTCGGGAGGCCTACAATTACAATACAATACAAATCAATTATACAATTCCCTATTCAATTCCTAAAGCCAAACCATTGCCAAAAGAATTCAAATTGAATTGAATTCTCTGTCTTCTTCCGTCTTCTTCCATCTTCCTACGCCACGCTCTTCTTCTCTTCTTAGGAGGGGAGGTGTTCCCTCCACGGCGACTGGCTTCAAAATGAGGCGACATAGGCTTTTATAGGCCTATGAGGTCACATTTTGGTCAAATGTTTCCCACGGTCCTGATTGGGCCGTGAAAAACATGTAATTTGGCCAAAAAAAAAGAAGGATGACGTAATTTAAAGGCAATGACGCCAGCCAATCAGAATGGCTGAGTTTAAATTGCCTTTAAGATTACATCATCAATACAAAAATGGCCGGGTATGGTATGGTAAAGTGCAGGGGATACCGGCACCCCATAATGGGGCCTGTATCTCCTGAAGTAGGGGGTACTTGGACCTGAAACAAATGCGGTTAAGCTCAGGAGACACCCTGCTCATGTACACTATTATTAAAATGTTTTTATTTAGTGTATGATCGCCTGTAACAGTCTTGCATGGAGATACAGAATATCCATGCAAATGTTACATACGGCTTTTTTTCTATCAGCTAGCGTACGCAAAGGTTAAGAACGCCAGCAGGGGGAAAAAAAGCAACACGTACGCTGTGGGTGTTTTGAGCTATTTTGAGCAGGTACGTTAAAAAATGGGCTCAAGGCCTTAGTGAATCGCGTCCCCGGCCTCACTTTTTAACGAACCTGCTTTTTTGGAAAATCAGAACGCAAAGCCATTGATCATAGTGCATAGCCCCCATAGTGTCCTGTATTTTGTGTGATAAAAATTTGAAGTCCCTATTCAGGTGTCAGGGATGGAGTAAGGGTATATATTGCCTACACTCACTAGCCTCGTCCTTGGCACACTCTAGAAATAACTTTTAAACTTTTTACACACAAAACCACTCAGCTTTATCACATAGCTGGAGCATCCCCTGAACCCCTATACCAGGTTCAGAGTACTAGGGCATGTAGTGGGTCACTCCCCTTTATACTAGGGATCCCCAGTATGGTTGCAGGTATACATTAACCCCTTCATGCCCCGTTTACCTGGTATGGATTTTGCTGCAGCAAAAATCCTGGCGATGAGTCGCAAGAACGTTTTCAGGGTCAGAGTTTACCCGGAGCAATGTGCTTGGCTGCATCTTAGAATCTCATTCGATTCCCAGATCCAACTTTTGGGGTGTCCCTGAACTCCGGAACCCTGATACATAGACACATGCGCGAGGAACAAACATGGCGGCGCCCTGTGCTGTCGGGCCACCGTTGAGCCTCCGGAGCACCGGAGCGCTCCCTGCTCGGCCCCCACCCTCCAGAAACTCCGGCGGATCTGCCGCTTGCCTCCGGCAGCACTCATCATCATTCCTGTCAGTGGAGGTAACGAGGGGGGTCACGGAGCATGAAGGAGCCCAGGGCTATACACTCCCCCTGGTAAAAACCCCAACGACCTCGCTTGGGCCACATACTTAAGCAAATATATACAGAGTTATATAATGAAAAATGCAGTAACATATCACTTATCACGTCACATCAGCTCTAGATGAGATTGTTAATTTCATTTCTATGAACAGCTTGCCGAATTATGCTGATTACCGGATCTCTCACTTGGTAGTCCACCAGGTCCTTCCATCGTATTACCTTGTCATGAGTTATATTCATCCCCTTTGGATAACAGTAGGCGGCTGGGATAGCCTGCGACTGGAATCCTAAGGAGTCTGCAACCCATAGTTCTGAGAAGGCCACCAGATCGTTGATGATGGCTGTTGTGCTACACATAGCTTGCATCCCGGGTCTTGGGATTTCTTCCCACTTATCATTATCTGGAGTAGCACTTAGTCCTGGTCGTCGGGATAAAGCATCAGCTCCGATGTTCAAAGGCCCCGGCTTATAATTCAGAGAGAATTGGTAATTGTATAGGGCTGCCAGCCATCGGTGACCTGATGCATCCAATTTAGCGGAGGTCTGAATGTACGTGAGGGGATTGTTGTCCGTTCTTACCTCAAACGTAACACCGTAAAGATAATCATGGAGTTTTTCCGTGATCGCCCATTTGAGAGCCAGAAACTCTAACTTGTGTACGGGGTATTTTTGCTCACTGGGTGTCAGACTGTGGCTGACGTAGGCTACAGGCCGAAGTCCTTCGGGGTGCTTCTGATGTAAGACTGCACCCAGTCCATTGAGACTGGCATCCACGTGCAGAACGTAGGGTTGTTCTGGATCAGCGTATGCAAGCACCGGAGCTTCCGTTAGACTTTTCTTCAAATTTAGGAAGGCCCGTTCACATTGGCTCCGGCAGCACTCACCATCGTTCCCGTCAACGGAGGTAACTAGGGGGGGTCACGGAGCATGAAGGAGCCCAAGGCTTCACAAGTTTAAAAGTTTAACTATTTAGATACATTTAATTATTGAGTACACTTAATTTTATGATTTATGTTCTTACATGCCAATGATCCATACAGTTTATTAAACGAAGCAATGACACCGTCCACAAGGATATAATTTTCTGTAGGTGAAAAGCGTGGGTTTCGTATCCCTCCCACGTGCTGCTTAGAGGTCATTAGCATCAGTCTGCACTGCCTCAGTGCTCGGATGCTGGACACTGTCCCTCTATCCCTATCCACTACTCCTGCTACCCTCCTACACCTGCACTCCCCCACCTGCACTAGTAGCACGGGATGTGCTTTCTTGAGATGTACCTGAACTGGCAGCACGTGAAGTACCTGCACTGCCGGCATGGAACTTACCTGCACTGGCAGTATGGGACTTACCTACACTGGCAAGACGTACCATACCTGCAAGTGCCACTCCTTTTCCACACTCCACCACTACACCAATCCACACTCCACCACTCCACCAACCCCACGCTCCACCACTCCACCATCCTCTCTCCTGAGCTGAACCGCATTGGTTTAAACCTCAGGGACTCCTATTTCATGAGATAAAGGCCCTGTTATGGGGTGCCGGTATCCCCCTGCAGGATTTAAGTCCCCCGGTCACGTGACGCAGGAGCTTTAAAAGCACAGGGGATACCGGCATCCCATAACGGGGCCTGTATCTCATGAAGTATGGGTCCTCTAGGCTGAAATCAATGTGGTACAGCTCAGGAGACCCCCTGCACATGTACACTATTATTAAAATGTATATTTATACTGCACGATCACCTGTAAGAGCCGTACATGGAGACGCAGCGTCTCCATGCAGTTTTTGCAGGCTGCTTTTGTTTCTATCAGCTATCGCGCTTTACAAGTTTAAGCGCGATAGCAGGAGGGAAAAAAGCTCGGGCAATCGGGCATATTTTTGCTCGGACGGACAAAAATGCACTGAATTTGTTAGTGAATCACGCTTTTGGATTCACTTTGTAACGGCCGAGCAAAAAAATTCCAATCGGGCGCAAAAGCACATTGCTTATTGCAGAGTCCCCATAGTTACTTATGTTTTTGAGCGCTTCTTTCTGTGTTGTTATTTGGTATATTACTGCCTAAATTCCTATTATAAAAAAAGATATTAAGGCTAGCTACATCTGTATATCCCTTTTGTCAAGACTTGAGCTTACCTCGGTACCAAGAACCGAAAGTCTTGCTATATCTGTTGCTGATTTTATCTTTAGTTCATTGGTAAAAAATGTATTCATTTAATTAATCAAAAATAATTTGGGTTTATGTATTTCTGGCTAAAATGAAAGTAGAAGTAAAAAGATCCAATTCACATATTTATTTAGGTAAGACATTTGCACAGCCTTTGTTTTAAATACACTGTATTATGGTAAATCCCTTTCCCTCCTCATAAAATAAAATGCACATCAACTGATTTTTTTGTTTTTTCTTGTAGTCTTTTTTTGAAGCTTTCACACTACTGCCAACACCATCATTTAGGTGTTCAATGGACCAGAAAAGAAAAGACTACAGTAATTACTGGCACAAAGCCTGGTATTTTGTTTATATATTTTAAGTATGGGTGATGATTTGTTGAATACTTTAATTATTATGTTTTCCCTAAGGCAGAACAGAGACAAGCTTGTTTCTCCCCGTCCTCATTGTTTACTCATGTGAATATTTTTAATGGAACACACATTAAAAGATAAGAAAAAACAACACAGTTTACTGTACTGAGATGCAAAGCATAGACAATTTGAAAAGGATTCATTGTACACAATATTTGGAATAAAATTATGATGCACACATAATTAATATTAATAAATATTATACGCATAACAATTTCAAAGGAGCATATCAAGCGTAGTGTGCCAATTTTGGTGCAAAATAACAGCAGCACATGTACAGTATGAAAGAATAAAACCCTATTGATTTCAATGGAACTTATTGGATTAATACAGTACATACTGTATTTTTATTTTGTCCAAAAATTGCTCCACTTTTGCCTTGATACATAAACCCCAATGGGCCTCATTCTGTAAAGGTTGATAAAAATTATCGCCAGCCCATTTAAATCGCTGTTTTTGGAGCGTTGCTATCATGGTATTCAGCAAGCCTTCATTAACGTTCATAGCAAAATTCCCAAAACGAGCGAGTTGCTGCCAGCGATAGGATCGACCCTCTGAAAAGGCCTTACCCGGTGATTCATTTCTTCTGCAGAGAGAGCTGCTCAGAGAGAGCCGCTTCTCCCAGCGAAAATGCTCAGAGAGAGCCGCCTCTCCCAGCGAAAATGTCACCTGAAAATTATGTTTTTTTAATATACATTTTATTCCTAGTGTAGATGTGCAGGGGGTCTCTGGAGCTGAACCGCGTTGGTTTGAGGTCCGGGGACCCCCTGCTTCCTGAGATACAGGCCCCTTTATGGGGTTCCGGTATCTCCTGTGCATGGAGATATCCCAATCATGTGGCGCGGGACATCTCCATGCATAGGAGATACCGGCCCATTATTAAACACAACATTAGCCAGCATAAATAAAGTAAATAAATACAGTTCTACTTACCACAGCAATATGCTGACCGGCCTACTCACGATACAGCAGGTCGTTTCCTCCATTGCCAGAAAGCATACATACATAATAAAGACATTCTAATGGCCCCTAATAAGCGCTATAGTAATTAAGGGATTAACCCACCCTGCCCCGCTACCCACCCGGTAGCCTAACCACCCACCCTGGACCCACTATATCCACCCTGGACCAACTATAGCCACCCAGTCCCCATTGAGTAGTATAGTGGTACATCATACCAATATAATAATAAGGGCATGATAAGCCTCTTTAGCACTCAATGGGCACCCTAATCAAAATACATTAGTGCACAAAACACACAATAATAAAACATAACCAAGCTCCAAAAAAACGCAATTTACTAAATAAAAACACTAGCCAGCTAATCCAATTAATACAAGCAATAACCAGATCAACAATGAATGAATTAAAACATTAACCAAGCAAAGCATTAAATTAATAAAACAACTCAGAATTATTTCAAACAGTAACCAATCAAACCAATTAATTACTAAAACAGCACAAAATTAATTGTAACAGTAACCAATCAAAACAATTAATTAATACAACAACAATTAATAAATAGAAACATTAACCTACCAAGAAATTAATTATTTTTAAATATCTGACACACAACCATTAAACGCATTAGTCAACAATAGACATTAATTAAAATAAAAAATTATTGCAAACATTTTATTTAAATAAAGCAGCAAAATACCAAAGAATGACATCCACATATTAAAGTGACATCACAAAAATCACCATCCATACAAAGCCAGAAATGCCCCTCACAAATTGGCCTAATAAAATATTAATCTGTACCGTAAAGTGGTACAGATTAATACATTATCAGGCAATGTGCCCCCAAAACAAACACATAATACAGATCCAATGTTAAAAGCTGTAAAAAAAATAAATTTACAAACATTCAATATATTACTTACCATTAGAAGCACTGGCCATCCGACTCCCGGGGAAACAGGAAGCTCACGTACCTTCAAGGCCTCAAACAGCATCCAATGCCATCCGCCATGAAGATCCGGTTCAGGTACCCAAATCTTCTTTCTTCTATCTTTAATCAGCTTCTTCGATCTTCATTTGTCATTATTTCTTGATCTTCTTCATCTTCTGTCTTCATCTGTCAATCCATAAAACCCCATGGTAGATCCCAACCGAGGTTGTCTCGTCGTCTTCTGGGCTCAAATGAGGTGTCACGGCCTTAAATAAGGCTTGTCACGTCACATTTTGCCTCAAATTGGTTTAATAGCAATCTGAAGCAAAGCCTCTGTCACATGGTCTACTTGAGCCAATCAGAGTTGGGATGGAGTTCCCACGGTCTGATTGGCTACCGTACCAAGTGTCGCCGACCATCTTTGTTTTGATGACGTCATCTTAAAGGCAATTGAAACTCAGCCATTCTGATTGGCTGGCGTCATTGCCTTTAAATGACGTCATCATTTTTTTTTTGCTTTTTTCCAAATCACATGTTTTTCACAGCCCATTCAGGACCGTGGGAAACATTTGACAAAAATGTGACGTCTAGGCCTATAAAAGCCTATGTTGCCTCATTTTGAAGCCAGACGCCGAGGAGGGAACACCTCCCCTTCTAAGAAGAAAAGAAGGGTGTGGCAGAAGAAGATGGAAGAAGATGGAGAAGACCCCAAAGAAGAAAAGAAGACCCCAATACTGACGGAAAGGATTACAAATAGAAGAAAGAAGACACTGTTGTGGATTGTAAGGGTTTATTATTTTATGGTTACCTGTGGATTGGTTACAGTGCTTCCGAGTCGCCTGGATTTCGGTGAGTGGGCATCTAATGGTAAGTAAACAAAAGAAAAGTTTATTATTTTAACGTTTATAGGTTTTTGTGATTTTTTATTCATGTATTTTATTTTTACATTCCCATTTAATGCCCCTGATTGTATCTATGTCCCTATGGATATACATACATTCACGGACACTGAATGGGTGTATTCTATGTGATTTTTGGATGTAAATGCATTGTATTTTATGCTCTATTATTGCCCCTGTATGTTATGTATATCTATCTATATGGATAGACATACAGGGATAATAATTGATTGTTTTGCTAATGTTTATGTTCTTTTCATGTATGTCTAATGTATTTAGCAGCTTTATTGATACATTGGTGTGAATAATGCAATTTGTATTTAGTTACAGGTTATTTTTGATGGCTTATTTCTGGTAGTTAGATTAGAATGATGGTGGTTACTTTCAATTAGAATTCTTTTGGCAAGGGTTTGGCTTTAGTTATTGAATAGGGAATTGTATAATTGATTTGTATTGTATTGTAATTGGTTTGGGAAATTGATTAATTGATTGATGGTAAATGTATTTATGTTGCTTAGTTTCTATTTGATTTTCATGATGGCATTGGTGGTTAGGGGACATTGTTCATAGTGTATTTTATTGTTACATATATTTTGCACAGTGTTACATGATGCACAGATTAATTGCATTATGTACACACTCAATGCAATTGTGTGACATTTCATATACATTTGTGTAGCTGCTGGTTTTTTTTTCTTTTTACAAGTACTACTGGATTAATTGTAACATGCAATGTGGTGATTTTAAGATTAAGAATTCATGTTTTGATGTATGCATGTTTTATGTGTTTCATAATGGGCAAATAATCTATTATCAATATCTGGATAATAGTTATTTTGCACATTATTGTACTGTATGTGTTGGGGGGGGGAGGGCATTGATGTATTTAATGTATAGGTCGGGTTTATTTTTTTTACATACAGGGTTGGTTCCTTTTGGTTAGCGGGAGACCTCTGGAGACCACCTGAGGTCTCCTCGGGCTTTCCACGGGTAGCAGGCTGCCGGGTTAACGGGGAACACCTGCGGGGAAGAACCAGTGGCCCCCCATCTGTGGGGGCACCGCGGACCCGTAGGAACCACCTGTGGGTCCCCAGACCCCCATGGGAACCACCCGAGGCCCCTCAGACACCTGTGGGTGTGACCCGGGGCCCCCCAGAAAGCCGCGTGCCTACCCATGGGGACCCCATTGTGGGCCCCGGTGACCCGCGGAGACCATCTGTTGGACCATGGCGCCTGGCAGGGACCACCCGCAGGCCTCAAGACCCTGTTTGAAACATGGTGCTGGGCTACTGTAGGTCTGTGAGGTAACCCGTCAGGCCCACCGGGGACTCCCGTGGGCCTGGGTATTAACCCTGTATGTTAAATAATAAATCATGTGTTAAGGGGGGGCACAGGGGGTGGGTTATGTATAGAATAAATATAATGATGTTTATTGTGGGGCTGTGTATTGTTTTTCTTGTGAGTACTGGGGGTGGGGGAAGGGGGTATTGGCCCCAAGGGTATGTGGGTAGGCCTCCTGCCTGGGTTAGTGGGTTAGTGGGTGAGGGTGGTTAGGGAGGGTGGGTTAACCCCTTAATGACTGTAGCGGTTAATGACCGCAAAGGGGATTAAGGGGTTAGGGGCTATTTTTATTCTTGTGAACAGAATGTTTTGCAGCACCGGAGGGACATGGACAGGATGAAGATGAGGATGAATATGGCCTTCATCGTGGGTGCCTGTAAAAGGTAAGTGTAATATGTATTTACTGTAATTTATATGTATTTAAAATGGGCAAATGCATTATTATCCATTTGTGGATAATAGTTTTTTTGCCCATTACTGTACTGTATGTGTTAGGGGGCGGGGGGATGTGTGTTGTATATTGCTATGTTTATTGGGGCAATTGTCACCAATAAACATGCTATTGTGCCTTAACCCCTTCATTGCCTTAGCGGATAGCCGCTAAGGTAATGAAGCTGCTTTAATTTATTTTTATTAATAGTGTGCGGGAGCAGGGGGTCCCCTGAGCTGAACCGCATTGACTTCTGCCTCAGGGACCCCCTGCTTGGACCCCCTGCTTCCCGAGTTACAGGCCCTGGTTTGGGGCATCGGGGCCAGTGTCGCCGCCATCTTTATAGAGCCCACGTCGCATCTTGGACGCTATAAAGATGGCGGCGACATTGGCCTCTGATGCCCCATACCGGGGCCTGTAAATCGGGAAGCAGGGGGTCTCTGTGGTAGAAATCAATGCGGTTCAGCTCAGGGGATCCCCTGCACCCGCACACTATTTTTAAAATGTACATGAATGCAGCTTCATTACCATAGCACATAGCTGCTACGGTAAGGAATTATTGTTTTTTGATATGTGTGTTTTGATAGTAGTGTAGATGTGTAGGGGGTCTCCAGAGCTGAACCGCATTGGTTTCAGCCTCGGGGACCCCTACTTCAGGAGATACAGGCCCGGTTTGGGGTGCCGGTATCCCCTGCAGAATGTAAATATCCCGGTCATGTGACGCGGGAGCTTTAAAGTGCAGGGGATACCGGCACCCCATAACGGGGCCTGTATCTCCTGAAGTAGGGGGTCCTTGGACCTGAAACCAATGCGGTTCAGCTCAGGAGAAGGTATTAAAGGTATTTATTTAGTGTACGATCGCCTGTAACAGCCTTGCATGGAGATACAGAATCTCCATGCAAATGTTACAAGCGCCTTTTTTTCTTTCACCTAGCGTACGGGAAGGTTAAGAACGCTAGCAGGGGGAAAAAAAGCAACCCGTACGCTGTGGCTATTTTGAGCAAGTTCGTTAAAAAAATGGGCTCAAGGCCTTAGTGAATCACGTCCCCGGCCTCACTGTTAAACGGACGCGCTTTTTTGGAACATCAGAACGCAAACCCATAGCCCCCTATGTTTTATTATAAATACACTTTTATGTTATTTTCCCCAAATCATGACAAGTTCAGATTCTATGTGACACGATGCTCTTTAACCCCACAGCTAAATGAATCTAATGAACTGGAAAATGTATATTGATAAAAGTAGCTTAAAATATCTACGAAGAATCTAAGATCTGATCCATCCATCTCTTCACATTAACCCGTGTTGACCCAAATCATTCTCTTTTATTTCTTCTGAAGACTTTCATGATCACTACTCATTGCCAACAGGCTTCACAATGACCTTTTTCCTCAGAAGTCAGTACAAATTGAGATATGTTTATCCTCGTAATTCCACTGTAGAAGGAGAGAGAAAATAAACAAGCTGGTTTATTGTTTTAATGATAAGAAATTGTCAGCAATTATATTTGAAAGTATTAATGGGGGAGGGGGAAATACAGTAGGTAACAAGAGTCGAGAATTTAAATTCATAAAACATTTTGCTTTATTTATAATTTGGATATACTGTATGAGTCTATATTCATAATGTTTTCATATATATTGGTGAAAGCAGATATATTTGCAAATAATTGTATTGATATATCTGTCGCAAATCATACAGGACACCTACAAGCTCATATTGAACCCCCAAAATAACCACAACATATATATATATATATATATATATCTTATTAACCTGTACATCAGTAGCACTCCTCTGTGACACTTATACACACACACACATATATATATATACACATATATATATATGTGTGTGTGTGTATAAGTGTCACAGAGGAGTGCTACTGATGTACAGGTTAATAAGAGCTTCAATCAGACTTAGAACTATGCAACTAATTTTGACAGATTTATTATAAATCATACTTCCTGGTAATGTACAGGTTATTAAGAATTTATATTAGTGTTAGGTACCCTTGAGATGTGGTCTGCCGTGTAGGGGCTCAAGGCCTTACAACACTTTGGCCAAAGAGTTAAACTAAAAGACCATTTTATTCAAAAGATATCTATATATATATATATTTAGGCACTGTACCGTGTTTAGGCATCATTGGATGTGCACTGAGCCCTGTCTGTGTTTCATGTTCTGTCTCTGGTTTTAATTATATATCTGTAGCAACACATATTTACTTACTGATTAGGATGACAAGTACAACTTTAGAGTACAAAGAAATTAATGTAAATGGTTTGCTTCTTTATGCCAATGATTTGTAGGAACAATAATATTTAATTGATTTGGATTTTGTGGTACCATGCCCAACATATCAAATTTTCATTAAAGCAGCAATCTGCTCTACTCTTTTACAAGATATGTAGAAGGAAAGGAGCACAGCATCCTCATCAGTAGATCAAAAATAGATAGGGCAACTCCAGATGTAGTAAAATTGTTTTAATTGCACAGCTTAGCAATGAAGATGTAGGAAATGCACCAACACATTTCACCCAACAGGACTTGATCAAATCCAAAATAAAGACGAGAATAAACAATTAAAACACTAAAACAAAACCATGAATAAATAAAATGAATATCCAAATAAACTGCATCATTCAAAATCAAAAGTCCAAAAATAAATCAACATTAAAAAGCAAACACCAACCAAAAGCCAGAAATAAACAATTTAAAACACCACCAAAAATTCCAGAACACGACATCAATATGCAAAATAAATAGCGTACAAATTTAAAAACAATTTATATATGTCTTCACCCTCCGATCCCCATGACACTCAAACCTTAGAGAATCTCAACACCGGATTGGCTGCAGGGATTCTTAAAGTATTAAGGAGTTCATTCACAAAATACAGCCAATCCCATCATGGGAACATTACAACCAGCCAATCACATGCCTGTCAGTCTTCTGAAGCTGGGCAAGCAGATCTTCTGAATGAAGCATGCATGAGAGCACCACCGTAGACACTTGTCATGCAGAAGCCACCCGCTGGCTTAGGTGCCTCCAGGTCTGAGAAGGCAAATACTAGCCAGAACAGCTTATATTGATCCCAGGACGTGGGTACTTCACTTAGCCATCCTGCCCAAATGTTCTTCACACCTCTGGCAGCATCTGTGGCATTAAAGTCTGGATTTCGAGAAGACACAGTGGCACCACAGTTTGGTAGCCATCTGGCTCACTCAGAATACCAGCTTTTAAAGTGCCAGCTTATTTTACAGTGCACAAGCATAATACATATTAAACATACCCATTTATAAAATATAATTTTACACTTTTATTCTGTCAAAGTCTTTTGGTTATGAGGGTTAGAATGGGACTCTCTACTTTTATTTCCACTAGCCATATCCCTCACACACTGCAAACCTAACTTAGACCTTATAGCCTTCTGGGCTATTACACATTTATGAAACAAAAAATATTTTTCACCTTTACTTCTAAGTTCCAAAGTAGAACAAAAAGGCGCTTTTTGAAAAAGGTTCATTCCCAGAGCTGTAGCTCATTCCCTTAAGAAAAACCTCACTCAGTTAGAACTAGAAAAAACGCTTGGGTTCATTCTCCTTTCTTTAGTGAAAATAGGATTTAGTTTTCATAAAAGCTTGCAACCTCAAATAGGGTTGGGGTAACCCCGAGAACCTCAATACTGGTTCGCAGGAACTTTGACATATATACATGTACTGCTGGACCCTCACAAGCTGACCATACCTGGGATGCACATATCCCTATACCCCCATTTACCTTTCTGGTCTGTGCTGAAGCAGGGAAACCTGGCGGATAGTCGCGTAACTGCTTTCTGATTAGCTGGCTTTATATGACGTCACCAAAAAAAAAAAAAAAACACAGCAATAACATGGTTTCACTGCCCAATCAGGGCCGTGGGAACCATTTGATGGAAATGTGACGTCATAGGCCTATAAAAGCCTATGTTGTTTCATTTTTTAGCAAGATGCCGAGGATGAAGGACCTCCGGAAGGAAGAAGAGGACCAGGGCGTGACAGAAGACCCCAAAAGACCCCCGAAGACTGACGGTATGGATTACAAATATTTAAAAAGAAGAAAAAGACTTGTTTTTTTGGCTGGGAGGTGGGGTGGCTTACCTTGTTCTGTTGCGTGGATTAGTTTGAGAGCATGCGGTGTCCCCGGGAGTCGGTGGGTGAGGTCATCTAAAGTTAAGTAAACAAAATAAATTTATATTATTGTTTTTTTTCAGGTTTTTAATTTTTTTTAAATGTGACATTTTTTTGGGCAAAGTTATTGTCCTATGTATGTCCCTATGGCTATACATACATACATACATACATACATACATACATACATACATACATACATACATACATACATACATGTACATACAGGGACAATATATTGTTGTTATGTATTTGTTTTTTTCATGTAGTTTTATTGTTTTTTATGCCCATTTATTGCCACTGTATTTATGTATCTCCATATGGATATACATACAGGGACAATAAATGTTTGTATTGCAAATGCTTGTTTTGATGCTTTTTATATGTAGTTTGCTGGTTTGTTTAGAACTGTTTATGCAATGTAATTTGTATTTTAATTTAGTTAGATGTCATTTTGTGTGGTGTTTTAAATAGTTTCTTTTTAATGGTGGCTTCTTTTTGGTAGTTACATTGTGGTTGATGGTGTTACTTAGAACTTGCATGTATTTCATAATTGTTTGTTTTTTCGATTTGAATAGTGAATTATGTAATTGATTTTAGATAGGATTAATTGATGGTAATTTATTTTAGTTTACTTGTCGCTTTGTTTTTATTTTATTATTGTTTGGCTGGCATTGTATATTGCTTGTAATTATTTATTTTAGATTGAACATTGTTTGGCATAGTGTTACATTTTGCACAGTAGATGTGGATAAAAAAAGTTATCCTATCAGGTGCATCAGAATGATAAAAGCAGTCGCTGGTACATTTGCTTATGTTTCATCCTTCTGATGTACCAGCAACTATACTTATGATGTGTATATATTTACTTAACCGTTATATGTATTCCAATCATGAACTGCTGGCATTGCTTTTAAATTATTTTTAACACACTTGTACATGGCTATTAGGGGAGTTACCCACCCTACCTGATTTCTATCTGGTACAGGTGTTTTGTGTTAAGTCTGCCTATATCTATGTACTCCTCACACTGATGGATCACTTTTTGACAAAGGCCTAAGGGCTGAAACGCGTCAAAGGATCCACCAGCTACAAATGTTTGTGCAATAAATTCTTTTTTAGTCACCACCTATGTTAACCCTGGTTCTTCTTACGGCTGTGCTTCGCTATCTTCCCGCTGCTGCTGGAGGAATTCCACTTACATTTTGTACAGATTAATTGCATCATGTACACACTGTACAATTAATTTGTTTGATTGGCATTTGTTTCAAATTTAATTGGCAATGTAATGTTGTGATTTTGAGATGTGCTGTATTGATTTAGCAATGTGCTGTTTTTATTTGGATTCGCTATGTGCTGTTTTGCTTTATATATGTTGGGTTTTGATTTTGAGATGTGCTGTTTTGATTTAGCAATGTGCTGTTTTTATTTGGATTCGCTATGTGCTGTTTTGCTTTATATATGTTGGGTTTTGATTTTGAGATGTGCTGTTTTGATTTTGCAATGTGATATTTTTATTTTTGCATGTTTTGTTAATCCTTAACCATTTCTTTTTATATTGGTTAATCATGCCTATTTTAAATATATACATATATATATATAGCAAATATATGACTACCAAATATATATATATATTTGCTAGTCACATGCTGTGTTTAAAAGCTGTGTGAATGGCGATGCATCAGCTTAAGTGGGCTCCATGTGAATGGATATTCCAGGCAAAAGGTGACACTGTGTGTGCTCATTTGCATGTCATTTGCCAGAATCCCTTGCTGCAGTGGGAACACTGTATGCTTTGTGATAATGGTTGAAAGGCAGGGTTGCAGACCTGTCTAAGACATGTGAATGTGCTCACAAGTGATATTCTTTATATATATATCTATATCTATATATAGATATAGATATATATATATATTTATATCATACTAGAAAAAACATTATTCTCGCCACCTTATACCTTGTGGGAGACACACAGACATTTTTATTAAAAGCACAGTGTTACTGCCATTACTGGGTTGAAGAGCTGGCAATCACAATTCCCCAATATGGCTCAAGGGCACCCAGCCGGGCATAATACCTTTATTTACTCGCCTGGGTACTCCTTCACCGTCACACACTGAGGTGTACTTTTGGCTCCGTTGGCCAGAGTGGCTATTTTTGAGGTAGCCCATTTCTTGTGCATCAGTGCCCGACTGGTGACAAATTCATCAGCCATGTTAGCAGCATCCACATAAATCTTTGGTTTTCCGTCAAAGACCCACTCTCTCACATCCGGTGGACACTGCTGCAAAAACTGTTCTTTGAAAATCAAGTCCAGTAAAGGTGGTACCACATCCACCACCCACTGTGTACCATGCAAAGCCATGTGGGACATAAACCGCATGTAGGATTCCCGGTGGCGTCTCTCCATCCATCCTAAACATTCCTCTGTAAGCTTCTGGGGTGAGGGCATAATGTGTGAGTTACAGGGCTTTCATGTGTCTGTAGTCATTGCCATCCACGGCGGGGATAGCCTGGGGGGTCTCCAGGGTAGAGGCGGACAATAACATAGTTGAACTCAAAACCCAGTCACATTCTAGCACCCGGTACCTGTGACATTGGGTTTCAAATCTCTTCAGGTACTCATCAATTTTATCTGTGCCATCAGTGCATTTGCCAAATCTGTGGTCGTCCACTAAGGGGGCTGACTGCTCCCCATTATCAGGATGGGAGCGTGGGACTGGTGATCCTTGTGCAGCCACAAGCAGTTGAATCCTTTCAGCAAGGGTGACCCTCTCCCTCTCCCCATGAAGCAATGAGTGTGGCAAGTCCGGGGGTAGAGAGACCTCTAGCCCCAGGGCATATCATGGCTGCATTCCCTATAACTGGCCCCCAAGAATGTCCATGTTGATGCCCGCTCCTTTCCATGTCCTTCCACTTTCACCGGGGCTGGAATGACCTCCTGCCCCCCGAGTGGACTAGTGGCCACTGCAACTGCAGCTGAGGGTATATCCCCCTACGATGAAGCAATTCTGGCTTCTTGTCTCTAGGTCCTCCTCAAGCAACATCTTTGACCGACCGTCTGTCGGAAAGCTTTAGCGCTCACACTGGGTAACAATTCTGGTTCGGTCCCATGACCGGTACTGACCGGACCACTTGTCCATGTTCACCTGGTGGAACTAAACTAAGTGACAATTGAGAACATGTGCTTTATTTGCTTTGTAAAACGTGTGTACATTACCATTGGTTTTGAAAGCTCGCAATATATGAGTTTCTCTCTATGTTAGAAGACCCCACTGGAATTTAAAACATAGGGTTCAATCATCCCACCACTGCCACTAGTAAATAAGCCTGTCACGAGAGACCAGGCATTTACACCTGTATACTGGGATCATATCATTGAGCAAAACCAAATGATAAAACAAATTGTCATTTATTCCATTGAAAAAGACATACACACAGGGTATTACAAAATACAAGAAAAAGGCACACTTTCTGGGGGTCTGGGGGGAAAACTAGACTTTCCTACCTTCTACAGTCCATAAAACAAAGTTTGAAGTTGACAGGGACTTTGCCCGAAAAGTCCTGGAACTCAAATCAGCATGAAGTTCCTAACGCCAACGCATTATCTGCTCCGGAGACACCGAAATCCCTTAACCAGGAGACAGTACCCTTATACACTTTTCGGCTTGAAGGTCCAGTCGCGACCGCTATGTTCTCTTCTCAGAATTTGGCCCCGAAAAGTGGGAACTTTACAACCAGCCAATCAGATGCCTGCCAGTCTTCTGAAGCCGGCAAGCGGATCTTCTGAATGAAACAAGGGCATGCGCGAGTGTGATGGTGAAGGGGTAACCAGGCTTTATAAAAAAGGGTAAGCCCACTTGGTTGCCCTGAACTGTGTTTTGGGGGTCCTAGAGTGTCAGCTCCTGGACCCGTGTATTGTGCGTGCATTACAGTACCATGTAATAAAATATGCAACAAGTGTAATTTTTTATGTTTTACCCTTTCCAGGAGTGCAAGTAGAGATTTCTAGGCTGTGAGTTTCAGTGTAGATTTGACGGTCAAAACGTCTTTCAGATTGGAGACCCCAAAAATGTACCCAGGATTCAGGTTAGATTCCCGTCTAAATTGAAGCGCAGTGCTCCAGTCAAAACCCTACCATGAAAAGTATTCTTGTGACTCAAGGAGGTCCTGCTTCAGCACAGACCAGAAAAGGTAAAAGGAGGCACAGGGAGGAAAAGGGTACCTGAAACAGTCTAAAGGTCCCTAATATAACAGGAGGGGCTGCCCATTTCTTGCCAAGGTCACCCTAACTCTGGTATATAGAGTTTAGGGTTTACTCCAGCCCAAAAAGAAGGCTGAGTGGGATTTATTACAATAAGAAATATGGTTTTTTTTACATTTTATGGCCACCCTAACTCTGGTATAGGGGTTCAGGGATACTACAGTCATTTATAAAAATTAGAAGGTTTTATTAAGATAAGGATGTGAGAGTTTTAAAACTAAATTTAAAATGTTTAAAGATCCAATTTTCTGTGTGTAAGACATAAAGGCTAGTGTAACTGGAACAGTTTAGGTTACACTCTATTTCATACACAAAAAAACTGTAACACATTTTAGCACCAGAATGAATGAAAGTATATTTTATTTAGCAGCAATGTTTTAAATATGTTTAAACTTTATACATTAAATCAGGCAGGGATTTTCTCCTGCAAGACTCAGAGGGAGGTTTATGGCTTATAGAGTGTGGAGCCATCCAGTCTAGGCCTAGGTCACTAGATCAAAGTGACAACAGATGCTAGGGGTGTGAAAGCCATTTAAATAAGATGGTTGTGTGAAGTGGCAGTGTCCTGTCATAAAATGCAGGCCATCCTGGCAAACTGTCACCTCCCCAGACAGAGCGTCCCCAGCCTGCAGGGGGCTTTGAATGAGCAAGATGGCATTTTGTGCACATGTTCTCTCACTGTTCTGAAGCCATAGATCCCAGCTTTCACAAACCTGGCAAAGTGTGTCAGTGGTTAGAGATGAAATTCCCATTACCCGGGTTGGAGGAAAAGCTGTGGGACTGCCAGTCCCTAGGTATATAAGACAGCTAGTCGCCATTCCCAGATGTCTCTCTGTTGTTGTTCTCTCTTTTGTGTTCCTATGTGATTCTATGTGTTCCCAAGTGATTCCAGAAGTTCAATTTGCAATGAGGGAAAGAACGGGTCGTTCCGGACCCAGAGACACCTAGCGGATATTGCAAGGAAAATGGCCACAGGACTTTTTAAACTCCATTTCAGCATTGGATTGTTTTAAAGACTTTATTTCAACTAGGAAAGTCAGTTTATCAACCCCAGACCCCCAGTAAATCTATCTTCTTCTGCCTATTGTAATTTAATGTGATTTTGCCTGTTTCTACGGAATACATTACATTTTATTTTACTTATTGGTTTTGCTCAGTGATATGATCCCGGTTTTAAATGTGTAAGTACCTGGTCCCCTGTGACAGCGAGTTAGCCACTTTAGCCACTTGTCATGCAGAAGTCACCTTCTGACTTAGGTGCCTCCAGGTCTGGGAAGGCAAATACAAGCTGTAACAGCTTGCATTGATCCCAGGACGTGGGTACTTAACCTAGTCATCCTGCCCAAATGTTCGTCACACCTCTGGCAGCATCTGTGGCTTTCAAGTCCAGACCCCAAGTAGACACAGTGGCACCAATGTTAGGTAGCCACCTGGTTCACTCAGAATACCTGCTTTGAAAGTCCCAGCTAATCTTGCAGTGCACAAGCATAATACATTGTAAACATACCCGTTTAATAAAATATACATTTACACTTTTATTCTGTCTAAGTTTTTAGGTTATGAGGGGTAGAATGGAACTCTATACTTTTATTCCAACTAGCCATATCCCTCACCAACTGCAAACCTGAATTAGACCTCATAGCCTTGTGGGCTATTACACATTTATGAAACACAAAATATTTTCCACCATATTTCTTCTAAGTCCCATAGTAGAATGAAAAGATGCTTGTAGCTCATTCCCATAATAAAAAACAATCTCAGTTAGAACTAAAAATGCGTAGGTTCATTCTAAGAGCTGTATCTCCTTCCTTTAGTGAAAATAGGATTTAGCTTTCATAAAAACTTGGAACCTAATATAGGGTTGGAGTAACCCGCAGAACCTCTATACTGGTTTGAGGGAACCTGGGCATAAACTGTGGAATCCTCACAAACTTAGGGACCCCTGACTGTACCAAATACACATATCCCTATGCCCCCATTTAACGCCTTTCCTAGACCAGCCTTAAGACTCAATTGATCTCTATGGTGTTTGGTCTCTGTCTATATACTCTCCATTATTCTCTTCTAAGTGTCTCACTTACTCTAAGATTATTGCTAAATTCTTAATAGCTTATTGAATATTTACTAATGCCATCTCTCTCTCTCTCTCATCCCTGTTCAATCTTTGTCTCGAGCTTATCGATCATTTTTTTTAGTTATTTTAGCTTTTTAATTTCTTATGAAAGATTTTTTATTGTGTTTCTATATGTCTTTGGATCACAGTTTTATGTACTCCTTTAAGAGAGAACCTGTGAGTAATTTGCCAATTAGCTAGTAATTATGCTATACTATTTAAGTAGTAGACCCATGAGGGGTGTTATAGTGCTCCTGAGGAAGCTGACGTTTAGATCAGCGAAACGCGTAGAGCTTGTACACCGCATGCAGCTGCTCCTGATTCTGAGGTAAAGGTGAAGAGTCTCCTGTGCCGTCCCACCATCTGCTTTGCCCTCCGTCCTACCGGAAGTTGTCAGTCCCCGAAGGATGGGACGTCAGACGCCGTCCACCGTGATCAGACCGAGGGAGTTACAAACTGAACGGCCAGACTACCACCTCTCCTGATATGAACCACACTGCCTCAAAAGATACCTTTATGTGTCTGCAATTGATGTACTTATTGTGAGTACATTTCTTATGTTTTTACCTATATAAATTTTTGTCTATTGGTCCACACCATGGTCTCTCCTTGCTGTTTTACATGAATACAACCCTGAGTGAGAGTGCTTCCGAATATCCTCCAACCTTGTTTCCCGTTAAAAGCTGATTCTTAGCTTACCTGTTGTAAGTAGGCAATCCACTTGAGCCAAGATTTCACTGCTCTACTATTGTGTGATTTTGCTGCCCTATTGTTGTGTTTTTCTTTTTGGGGTGTTCTTGAAACATCACTCCCTTCACACTTTGGATGTCCATTACTGCCTATGAGGGAATTTGTACAATTTCCCTGTGAAGGTTGAGAATTTTTCTTACTCACCTTACAATTCACTGATTATTTTACGTTTATCACTATAGTGTGTTTTAGCGCCTTTCTAAATCACTTGGGTTTAGACTATTGATTCCCACATTTTGGGCCAGAAGAACCTGTCTCGCACTAGACCGAGGGTCTTATCTATGCCCAGATGTCCATGATCGTCATGCAGAAATCGTAGAACATGGTACTACAAGTATCGGGGCAGTGCCAGTTGTTTCTTATCGGGATGGTTATGATAGGGGACGATCTTGTAGAGAAGACCACGCTCCATGCGAAACTTGTCCCATTCCCTCATGATGACCGCGACTATGTCAGTAGGAGCATGCTTCATCAAGGAAGGGTTGTTCTGTTGGCAAGCCTGGCATATGACTCTAGCCACCGGGTCTCGCATCTGGTACACCACAAATTCTTTCCATTTTACGATTGTATCCTGGGTGATGGTCATGCCATCGGGGTAGCAGTAGGTGGCAGGGAGTGCCTTGGACTGACATCCCAGTGAATTGGCTACTCTTAGTTCAGAGAACGCAATCTTGTCCTCCCCTTTTGCTGCAATGGATCACATTGCCCAAATCCCAGGTCCAGGGATTTCTTCCCACGGGCCATCGTCTGTCACCAGACTGAGTCCAGGTCTTCTGGACACAGCATAGGCTCCGATGTTCACAGGCCCCGGCTTGTATTTTAGTGTGAATTGGTATTTGGATAGAGCAGACAACCACCTGTGGCCGTAGCATCCAATTTAGTGGAGGTCAGAATATAGATTAACGGAGTGTTGTCAGTCCTTAGTTCGGAAGAGACTCTGTACGGGTAGTCAAGGAGTTTATCGACTACTGCCCACTTGAGTGCGAGAAACTCCAGTTTGTGAGCTGGGTAGTTCTGATCAAACTTCAGCTCTCATATGCCACTGGGTGGAGTCCAGCAGGGTACGTTTGATGTAGTACAGCTCCCAGTCCATTGAAGTTGGCATCCACATGCAGGATATATGGCTGCTGCGTTGGTGTAGGCCAAGACAGGTGCTTCCATGAGACTTTTTTTGAGTCATGTGAATGCCTTTTTTCAGGCGGATGTCCACTTGTCTCTGAATAGTTTCCATGGGGATGAAGCCTTCTGCCGAGGTTCCTCGGGGCATATCGTCAATAGGTTTTTTAGAACCTTGGCTTTGCTGGATTTTCCCTCTGTGAATTGGCATAGTATCCGCAAAATGACAGAAAGGACCAAAGCTCCATAACGTTGTCTGGTCTGGGCCAGTTCACTGTGGCTTCGACCTTAGCTGGGTCGATAGCCACTCCTTCTGCAGACACTATGCGGCCCACGACAATCACCGACGTGCAGCTGAACTGATATTTGTCCAGGGTCAACTTCAGGCCTTCTTTGCACAGTCTATCCAGTACATTCAGGAGGTGTTATTCATGCACTTCCAAGGGTTTTAACGAACATGATGATTTTGTCTAGATAGACTAGGCATTCCCAGGGATTCATAACCCCGGTGGTCTTTTCCATCAACCTCTGGAATGTCGCAGGTGCACTGCAAACGCCTTGGGGCATTCAGGTGTACTGATAGAACCCGATGGGGAAGACAAACGCAGTCTTCTCTTGGACTTCGGAGCTCATGGGTACCTGAAGTATCCAGACCTCAGGTCCAGTACGCTGAACCACTGACTTCCTGATAGGGCGTTAAGAATTTTTTCTATCTATGGCAGGGTATATTGTTTTGGTACTGTACGATGGTTCAGGGTCCGGTAGTATACGCACAGGCGGCCGGACACATTCTTCTTGCGTTCTACCACGATTGGGGAGGCATAGGGTTGATGGGACTCTGTTACGATGCCCATGACTCCATCTCCTTCAGGACATCCCTCACATCCACCACATATCTGAGAGCGATGCGTCTGGAATGCTACCGGAGTTTAGTAAAATCATTCACCCGGATCGTATGCTGGGTGTTCTTGCTGCAGCCCGCATCCATCTCGCTGGTGGAGAAAACCTCTGGCACTCTTCCAATTTAGCACTTAGCTGATTCTTCCAGTCCGTGGGTAGGGTCGATTCCCCGAAGTTGAACTGCAACCCAGCATGATCTTATTGCACGGTTGCGGCGTTCACATGATCCAGAGATTCTACGAGTGCAACCGAGTGTAACCAACATCAAATTGTATAGGATGAAGCGAGAATTTCTGGATGGTCACTTTGATTCTACCAGGAAATTAGGATTTCCACTGTTTTATCTCTGGTACCACCTTGAACCCTCTCCAGGTATCCTTTTCGGGCATTGTCCATAGGGATAAGTACCAGTTGGCCTCTTCACGGCCCAGGTAGCTAGGTACCATGGCCCTGTGCCTCACTCCCCCTGGTGAAATCTCGGTCAACCCTTTATCGAGATTGAAGAGTTGGCCAAATACTTCTTGAGCAGAGATCCTGTGGCATTCCTAGATTTTGCAAAGGCTTTTGATACTGTTGATCATGCTATCCTGCTTAACAAACTCCAGAGCTCTGGAATAGGGAAGCATGCTTTAAACTGGTTTCAGTCCTACCTATCAGGTAGATCCCAACATGTGTCCATCTCTGGCGCTAACTCTAACCCCCTGGCTATCACCTGTGGCGTCCCACAAGGCTCTGTTCTGGGGCCCCTACTCTTCTCAGTGTTCACTAATGATCTTCCCACAGCTTGTCAGGAAGCCTCAATACACATGTATGCAGGTGACACAATCCTACTGTATATGCACACAGCCATAGCCTCTCTGACCTTCAACACATACTTCAGTCTGACTTTTTCAGACTCGAAAACTGGATTTCCCAAAACAAACTGTTTTTAAACACTGACAAGACTGTAACAATGGTGTTTGGGACTAAGACTAAATTTTTAAAGCTTCCAGCGACTGAGCACCAGATTACAACCAACACTAACACTACCCTAACTCCTGTTACTAGTTTTAAATACAGTGGCGACCAACTTTATTCGAAGTTGGCTAGTTCAGCGAATTTCGGAATATCCCGGTGATGTGCGGTATAGTAACGTTTTCTCCCGGAGTGTATTGCGTTATTTCGCGCCCGTGATTTAAGCATTTTATTCCCGCTGGCTGCAATACTGCAATGCCATGTAAAAATGCATGGGGGCATTTGCGAGCTGTTGTTTCTGAAGTCTAATACCTTCGCGGTTCAACCTACAGTACACAGTCTGTGCGTGCACGCGCAGTATACGGTATAGTAAAATTGCATATTTAATTTTATTTTAAAGTACAGTACTGTACTGTACATGCTCGGACCCTGTTGGGGTGAAGTGAGGGGGTTCCTAACATCTGGGGGAAAATGAATTTTAATTCTATGGTGAGTACTGTCTTGTTGCCGTATTATTTTGGTGGGGCTGGCTGGGTACTTCTTTAGGGGGCTGACCATTACTGTACATTAAAACTTTTCTTTTTGTTTTTTCTCAGAAAAGAAAACGGCTAATGGGGGGATTTCGATGGATAATATTGTACTGTATGCTGATGTTTTCCGGCCGTACAGTATACTGTGTAATAAACCCGAATAAATAAAACTATGCATTTATTCTACATGGATAGTGTGGAAGAACCAGGCGCTTACCTTCAGTATCAGAGTTACAGAGTGGTGATGTAACCAGTGATTGTGGTTAATTTCTATCGATGTGCGTTATTTCTTGTTATCCCTTCTGCTACTACCCCTAGTAAAGGGATGATCCAAAGCCCTTCGGAAACGTAGAGACAAAAACAGAGTAGGGGGAGCGAGGGATGAGTAAAAGCACAGATGGAGAATAAAATGACGAGCGGTAATTACAATTGGTACACCACAATACGGTGGGGGGAGGGGGGGTGGGGATTAAGATGGTAAAAAATTAATCATATAATTGCTTACACGGCCTTGTGCAAACACCCTCTCAAGTTGGTATCTTTGTAGTGGATGGTGCCCCTACTGCAATGATGTGCAGGGGGGGGGGGATTTAGGAGATATATCAATAAGTACTCACACGGCCCAGTGTGAGTAGAGGTGTAGGGCAGTTGTCTTTCAGGTAAACACCTGCGACCCCCGGTCAGGGATCTTTCAGGGGTGCTGCACACACTCCTGTTATCAGGCAGGGAGTTCAATACGGGTCTTTCTTTTACTCTTCCCGTTCTGGGTTCCTTCCCCTCCCCGTTTCGGTCAGGGGTATGGGTGAGGCAAAAATGATTTAAAGGGATCAGTGATGTTCTTAAAAAACATAAAAGTTTATTAAACATAAAATTGAATCCACAAAAGTTGCACTCACATAATATAGAAAATATCATGGTGCGCTTCCGTGGCTGTTGATAGCAGTGGTCGCGGCCGCTCTCTACTCCGCGTCCAGAGTCGGAATAGGTGGCTGTTCCTGGCGCGGCTGTGACTGCAAACTGACTCCTTCAGCAACGGAAGCCCCAAAGTTCCAAACTTGGTCAGTGAATTAGAGCAACGCGTTTCGCCGATTGGACGGCTTCCTCAGGCTCATTCTACATGTTCAGTATCGTTTCATTATTTGTCTTCTAAAGTATACTGTACAGTGGTATACAGTGCCTAACATCTGGGGGCAAAAATAATTTTATTCCTATGTGCCCTAGAACAGAAGTTCCCACGCCAATTGCCCGTGAACTTGACCGCGGCCCTAAGTAGTTCCCACGCCAATTGCGCGAATATAATGTAAAATAACCCGTTCTGTGGGTCTAAGTGGGTTGAAATTTACCTGGTCCTCATGCGGGAGGACCCTTGCCATAGTGGCAAAATATCAGCCTTCCAAGACCCCCGAAACCAGAGATACAAAAAGACAGTTTAAAAGCACATTACACTGGCGACACACTTTATTCGAGCTTGGCTAGTCCCACGAATTCGGGTATACTCGGGTGTATTGAGGTTTGTGACTGTTTTCTGCCCGAGTGCATTGCGTTATTTTCCAGGCAGGGATTGAAGCATTTTATTCCCGCTGGCTGCAATACTGCACAGTATATATATATATATATATATATATATATATATATATATATATATATATATATATATATATATATATATATATATATATATATATATATATATACTGCATTACAATTCATGAATTTATGCCATCTGGTAGACACGCGATGCATTGCAGCCTATTAAATCCGAATCATTATCATTTAACAGATCAGCCGCCCGTCAGCCAGGCATGAACCATGGCTGGGAAGGCAAATGCAACGGGGCTTGTCAGAGGTGAGGAGCGGCGCATTCCAGGTATCTGCCAGGTACATACTGGGTATTTGCTCGAATAAAGTGTGTCGCAGCAGTACCAATGTGGCTTTTTTTCTGCCATGCAAGTCAATGGCAGAAACCTAAACTTTAACATCACCCTGACTCCGTTCTGTTGCCAAGAGAGGGTCGCAATTTGCCATGCAATCCTGCCGTAACTAGGACTACATGGTCACCGAATCTGAGCCCTCTAGGTCGAACAGAACCGGAGTTGTGGGTTCCAGGTTTCTGCTCATTCTGACTTAGCCGGTTCAAAGCTTTCTCCGCCATTGCGCTCAATGGTAGGACCCTCCTCGCCGGCGTGACCCTTTCTCGCCGCCATTACTGCTCGGACCCTGTTGGGGTCAAGTGAGGGGGTTCCTAACATCTAGGGGCAAAATGAATTTTATTTCTAGGCGCCCTAGAACAGAAGTTCCCACGCTAATTGACCTAGTTCTCACGCCAATTGCCGTAGTTCCTACGCCAATTGCGCGACCAGGCAGTAAAAACACAGTGCAGCAAGCCTCTACATTTGTTACACTGGCAAAGGAGCAAATGGAAACAATGTGAGGCAATTCAACATGTTCTTTTATTGGTGGAGTCAGTACAAAACCATTTATTTACAAATACTGTACAATGTTGAAACATTTAAAGTGCACAGCAATTCTAACCATCAACACACAATAATACATACTGCAGCCTTTATTAAATTCTTCTGCCACAAAACATTTTTGGTGCATGTGGCAAAGGGAGTTAAAGTGGCTTGCTTTTTTGTACTGTATTTGGGGGTTGTCTTTGGGGGTTTATTCATCAAATTATACCTGTATGATGAACTGCCTTTTGAAATGACACTGCTGTTAACTATTTCAGCCACACACCTCCAGAGTTTTTAATCCCTCCCTAGCCAAGCGTCAATCGGCTGAGTCACCCTAGCCTACCATCCCCCTCTCTCCACTGGGTTGTTGATCTTCTGCATATTGCCATTGTGTTCTTAATCCGCCCATAGCCGAGCTACAAACACTCAGCACGCCTGCGTCTAATCACACCATCCCCCTCCCCCAACCCTTAGAGGCCTGTTGTTTGAACGGTAATGCTTTGGAAAAACCCCTGTCGAATTTGAAATGTAAATCTGACGTGCACAGCACTATGAGAATTGAGAGTACACTGAGACAATATTTCATCAGGGTGTTAAAATATTTGTCAGTCACTATGGTTTATAGTCACATGTTTTTAATACAATACAGTACATTCTTTAATATCTTTAAAATAAAAATATATAAATCCTGGTATAAATCCTGTTAAAATATTTTATAAATAAATAAATAAATAAAATAATTCATTGGTGCACTGTAGGGGTGGCTGTCAATGATTATGATTCGCAGGAAAGTGAATACATATTTATTTTATTTTATCAGGAACCAAAAAATACAAATATAAAAATAATCAGGAATAATACATACAGTAATGCAGTCTTTATTAAGTTATTTTGGCAGCTTGAAATTGGATAACCATTTGGAAAACCTTTTGTAAAACATGGGGAAACATGAGTAATGCACATTTATAAGAATATTATTTAATTCTACAGTATATACAGTACAGTACTGTAATGTACTGTATAATATACTGTACTGTATATACTGTATAGTAAAATTATTTTTTCTTTAGTCTTTATCTTTTCCTCATTCTGTCTGCAGTACAGTACTGTAGTTCATTGAAAGAGGAGAGGTTTTGTGTACATCATTGCTGCTGTTTATATACTGTACATTTGACTGTACAAGCAGATTTGACTGGACACAACGCCCCCATCGCCCTAAGCCACCGTTTTTCCTGGAACGACAAGAAAACCAAAAATTAGTGCAGTTACTGTACTATATTATGGCAGAACTACTGTAGGTGGCTAGTGCAGCTTTCTCTGGAAAGAAAAAAAATGGGGCAATTAGTAGGCAGTTACTGTAGTACTGTCAAACTAGTGTACTGTATACTGTACTGGAACTACTCTATACTCTGACTACTGTTAAATTCTATGTACTGTAACCTGATGGCTGGTGCTGCTTTCTCTGTAAAGAAAAAACTAACTACTGTATACAGTACTCCTACTACCTGGAAAGAAAAAATCTGTGCCATACTTACCTGTAACATACTGTACTTACAATACTACAGCACAGTACTACTTTCCTGATGCTTGCCCATTACGCGCGATGACAATGGGCAACACAGTGGCAATATGGTCTATATATTTATTGCAGCGTTCCACGGTGAGTACATCGTTCCAAAAACTCAGTATGCCTTTCAACAACTCGGCCTTTTTGGAGGGTTTCGCCACTTTCCGGATATGGTCCTTCAGCTGATGCCAGACCATTTCGATCGGATTGAAGTCTGGCGACCTGTCATTGGAAAGAAAGGACAATTGGTTTAAGAGCTCAAAACAGTGGGGAACAAAAATGGGACACGGTCTACTGCACTTACTCCGCTGGCGTCTTCACCCAGTTGATGCCGCGCTCAAGGATATGCGCCGTTGACGCAGTGTGCTTGGGATCGTTGTCCTGGTAGAAGCGGTGACCATTGGGGAAGTCGCGTGTGATGTATTGCACTATCTAGGGCACAATGTTGTCTTGGAAGAAAGCTTTATTCATGATTCCTATAGCAAGAAAAGAAAAGTGCTCAAAAAACTGCACAATAGTACAGTGCATACGGTAAGGAAACACTAGTCAAGTACAGTGCATTAGGCGACATTATATTTGATACATTTTACCTTCAAAGATGACAATGCATCCTGGTCCACGCCTAGAGATGGCACCCCACACATGCAGCTTCACAGGGTGTTTTGGCCGCGGCTTCAAAGATAAGCGGCCTTTTTGTGGAACGCAAATCTTGCAAATCTCTCCAGCGACACAGTAGACTCATCAGTGAAGATGCAATCCTGGAAAGTCTCCCCGCTGTCGATCTATGCCTGGGCCTGGACCACTCTTTTGATTTTGTTTGCGTCCCGTATCATGGGGTACGCTCTGTAATGACAAGGAATTTTTTTTTTTAGCGGCACAGTGCAGTAGTTTGCTAAACAACAATTTTACCTCCTGTACTGTCCAGTACTAACCTCACACGTCCATATTTCCATCCAATGCTGCATCTCATCTTCTTTATGCTGGTCTCGGATACAGTCAGATTGTGCTTTTCCTGCAGAGTGTTTTTAACCCTTAATGCACTCCTCTCATCATTCTCCTCACTTATTTTGTCCATCAGAACAGTTGTCTCCCTACAATGTAAAGAAATTATATTGTTTTATTAATATGCAGCAATATAAAATGTATGTAACAAAATAAATATACTGTTGTTATATAAATATAAATATACAGTACATCCTATACAGTATATACCGTTGTAAGATTAATTGAAATATACAAAAAATGTATACTGCTGTACTATAAATATAAATAGACAAAATATATATACTGTAGTACTATAAATATTAATATCCAAAATAAATATACTGTTGTAATATAAATATAAATATACAGTACATCCTATACAGTATATACCGTTGTAAGATTAATTGAAATATACAAAAAATGTATACTGCTGTACTATAAATATAAATAGACAAAATATATATATTGTTGTACTATAAATATTAATATGCAAAATAAATATACTGTTGTAATATAAATATAAATATACAGTAAATCCTATACAGTATATACCGTTGTAAGATTAATTGAAATATACAAAAAATGTATACTGCTGTACTATAAATATAAATAGACAAAATTTATATACTTTTGTACTATAAATATTAATATGCAAAATAAATATACTGTTGTAATATAAATATAAATATACAGTACATCCTATACAGTATATACCGTTGTAAGATTAATTAAATATGCAAAAAATGTATACTGCTGTACTATAAATATAAATAGACAAAATATATATACTGTTGTACTATAAATATTAATATGCAAAATAAATATACTGTTGTAATATAAATATAAATATACAGTACATCCTATACAGTATATACCGTTGTAAGATTAATTGAAATATACAAAAAATGTATACTGCTGTACTATAAATATAAATAGACAAACTACTGTATGTTGTAATATAAATCAACAGAAATAACAACAGTATTACAGTAGATACAGAACTGTACTGTAGATGTACAGTACAGTTTTCTATATTTTTTTTTGTTAAGTTTTATAAATATACTTACGCGTTTGTTACCCTTGGTGCCTTTTTCCGGTCTCTGTTTTTTCCTTGTGCATGATAGCTCACGGTGGTTAATGGCACAACGAGGCCAGAAGTAGCTAACCAGCATTGGATAGCAGCAATTCGGTGTTCGCTCGTGTACATCTCCTTAATTCTCATGCTGAGATCCTTTGATATCTTTTTAACAGGCATTGCTGCGAGTGGAAAGAAATACAAACACAAGAATGTATATTCGATGTTTAGTCGATGTGTATTCTATGCGCAGTCAATACACAAAATGGATGGTGTATTTATACGGTAATCACTCACACGCCCACTTTCAACACCTGTACCTGGCCGCCATGCATAAAAGGTCACACACTTTGCATAGGCCACCAATCCATGATCTTTATCTGAACTGCCCTTGTACAGATACTGTACTGCATTGTGCCACCTGCTTCCATGGAGCATCCCCGTTTCTATGGACGCAAGAACCCTCTCACCTCTGCCGTGCCTGTCATGCTGAAAAAGCGAAAGGCAGGAGCCGTATCCACGCCAAGGGCAAAGCGACAGGCTAAGGCCAATAAAGAAAACCTTCTGCTGACCCCAAAGGTTAAGGGTTTTCTTAGACGTAAGCCTCATTATGTGAAGAAGATATACGGTGATGAACTCTTGACGCAGAACGAATGGAAGCCAACCCATCGGACCCGCAGACCACTTCCTCCCATATGCTTCGACGACTCTGCTGTAGCTGTCCCGGAAATCTTCATCCCGTCTTCTCCACCCCCATCTTCTCCGGTTCCATCTGACGATGGGTCACTATCTCCTTTGCGCTTAGACGACTCTGCTTCTCGCCTGGAAATCCAAAGGTCACCTTCTCCATCCCTCTTCGACGACGCTGCCGCTTCTCCTCTACCGGGTATCCACAGGTCACCTTCTCCACTCTCCATCGATGCCGCTTCTCTCCATGGAACCCCCATCTCATCCTCCGTTGCACCCATCCCCCCAGATGTCCAGACGCCATGCACAAGAAGCAGCTCATTAGACCGGATGCTTAATGGGATAAGTGTGGATCTCCCCGGGAATTCTATTGTGCTGTCAAAGATAGATCTGCTTCTGGAGACAATGTTAAATGTGGAGCAACGGATGCTACTGTACAAATGGAGCAACGGATGGATCAACGGATGGAGAAGATAGAGGCTGACATTGCAGGCATACATTATTTGCTCGGTGCTAATGCCCCTGTTTCCCCGACGCCGGAGCAGGAGGGTGACATGGATGTGATGAATGGGACCTTCGACCCCCTCCCATCACCAAGCGCCCCCCCTCCACCACAAGATGTAGTGTACATGTATGCAGTTGAGGAGGACATGACAACCCCGTCAAGACCACGCCAGGAGACAACACGGCGACCACGACCGGAGGAAAGCTTCCTCCCAGACATCCTACCATCGCCCGTCGCCACAAGCACACCCGTTCCCAAAAGACCTACACCCGCTCGCATCGAAACAGTGCCCAACATCACCCTGTGCGATCTGCCACCGGGGCTCAGAGAGAAGTATAGGGTGATGAGTGCTAGTGCACCCCACAAGTATGCCTTGATCATTTTTAAGCACCATGTTCCCTACACGTTGTACTGCGAGTGGGTGTTCAAAGTGAACTACGAAGGAAATCGCGTTAAAAAGGCCCTTCCTGCCAAATTAAGGAAAAACATTGTGGAAGAAATGCGGCGCTTTTATACAGTTACAGATCCTGTAATGAAAGGCGTTAGAGACTGCATTAATGGCGTTTTGCGCCATGCAAGGAATCGGCCATGGCTGGACGATGTGGAGGACTGTCAGTGAGACCATACTGTTGTGCTGAACTGTATTGTACTGTACATGTTTTGCCCTACAGTACTTGCTGTACTTAAACAAAGGACATGTTGTTGTGTGTTTTTTTTCACAGGACATGCACAACTGCAGTCCCTGAGGGCCGCAAACAGGCACGGTTTTCAACGTTGCCCTGAAAACCTGCCCTGTTTGCTGCCCTCTAGGACTGAACTGGTGCAGGTCTGACTGACAGTGTTGCGCACCATCCCACTATACTGTACTGTATACAGTACTGGGTTTCTTTAATAAAGGAGATGTTACTTAAAATGTCACTTTAACTCCCTTTGCCCCATGCACCAAAATTTTTTGTGGCAGAAGAATTTAATAAAGGCTGCAGTATGTAGTATTGTGTGTTGATGGTTAGAATTGCTGTGCACTTTAAATGTTTCAACATTGTACAGTATTTGTAAATAAATGTTTTTGTACTGACTTCACCAATAAAAGAACATGTTGAATTGCCTCACATTGTTTCCTTTTTCTCCTTTGCCAGTGTAACAAATGTAGAGGCTTGCTGCACTGTTTTTTTACTGCCTGGTCGTGCAATTGGCATAGGAACTACGGCAATTGACGTGGGAACTATGTCAATTGGCGTGGGAACTTCTGTTCTAGGGCGCCTAGAAATAAAATTCACTAGATGTTAGGAACCCCCTCACTTGACCCCAACAGGGTCCGAGCAGTAATGGCGGCGAGAAAGGGTCACGCTGGTGAGGAGGGTTCTACCATTGAGCGCAATGGTGGAGAAAGCTTTGAACCGGCTAAGTCAGAATGAGCAGAAACCTTTGAACCCACATCTCCGGTTCTGTTCGACCTAGTGGGCTCAGATTCGGTGACTATGTAGTCCTAGTTGCGGCAGGATTGCATGGCAAATTGCGACCCTCTCGTGGCAACAGAACGGAGTCAGGGTGATGTTAAAGTTTAGGTTTCTGCCATTTACTTGCATGGCAGAAAAAAAGCCACTTTGGTAATGTGCTTTTAAACTGTCTTTTTGTATCTCCGGTTTCGGGGGTCTTGGAAGGCTGATATTTTGCCACTATGGACTTATATACAGGATTTATATATTTTTATTTTAAAGATATTAAAGAATGTACTGTATTGTATTAAAAACATGTGACTGTAAACCATAGTGACTGACAAATATTTTCACACCCTGATGAAATACTGTCTCAGTGTACAATCAATTCTCACAGTGCTGTGCACATCAGATTTACATTTCAAATTCGACAGGGTTTTTTCCAAAGCATTACCATTCAAACAACAGACCTTTAAGGGTTGGGGGAGGGGGATGGTGTGATTAGACGCAGGCGTGCTGAATGTTTGTAGCTCGGCTATGGGCGGATTAAGAATACAATGGCAATATGCAGAAGATCAACGACTCAGTGGAGAGAGGGGGATGGTAGGCTAGGGTGACTCAGCCGATTGACGCTTGGCTAGGGAGGGATTAAAAACTCTGGAGGTGTGTGGCTGAAATAGTTAACAGCAGTGTCATTTCAAAAGGCAGTTCATCATACAGGTATACTTTGATGAATAAACCCTCAAAGACAACCCCCAAATACAGTACATAAAAAGCAAGTCACTTTAACTCCCTTTGCCCCATTTTGCCCCTAGATGTTAGGAACCCCCTCACTTGACCCCAACAGGGTCCGAGCAGTAATGGTGGTGAGAAAGGGTCACGCCGGCGAGGAGGGTCCTACCATTGAGTGCAATGGCGGAGAAAGCTTTGAACCGGCTAAGTCAGAATGAGCAGAAACCTGGAACCCAAAATCCGGTTCTGTTCAACCTAGAGGGCTCAGATTCGGTGACCATGTAGTCCTAGTTGCGGCAGGATTGCATGGCAAATTGCGTCCCTCTCGTGGCAACAGAACGGAGTCAGGGTGATGTTAAAATTTAGGTTTCTGCCATTGACTTGCATGGCAGAAAAAAAGCCACTTTGGTAATGTGCTTTTAAACTGTCTTTTTGTATCTCCGGTTTCGGGGGTCTTGGAAGGCTCCCGCATGAGGACCAGGTAAATTTCAACCCGCTCAGACCCACAGAACGGGTTATTTTACATTATATTCGCGCAATTGGCGTGGGAACTACTTAGGGCGCGGTCAAGTTCACGGGCAATTGGCGTGGGAACTTCTGTTCTAGGGCACCTAGGAATAAAATTCTTTTTGCCCCAGATGTTAGGCACTGTATACCACTGTACAGTATACTGTAGAAGACAAATAATGAAACGATACTGAACATGTAGAATAAATGCATAGTTTAATTTATTCGGGTTTATTACACAGTATACTGTACGGCCGGAAAACATCAGCATACAGTACAATATTATCCATCGAAATCGCCCCATTAGCCGTTTTCTTTTCTGAGAAAAAACAAAAAGAAAAGTTTTAATGTACAGTACAGTAATGGTCAGCCCCCTAATGAAGTACCCAGCCAGCCCCACCAAAATAATACGGCAACAAGACAGTACTCACCATTGAATTTCCCATTCAGCTTGCGCCGTCGCCGGTCCACTGCCAGTACAGCTTTCTTCATCATCCACGTCGATAGTTGGCAGCAGGACTAGTCCACCTGTAGTCAGCAGGTGAGGCTGGAAATCGCTTAGGTACATGCAAGCTTCATCAAAACTGCACGCCAAATCCAGCTCAGCCTCAGGCTCAGGCTCAGGGTTGTCACTGACAGTGGGACCGTCATTGGAAGCCGGTGCTGGTGCTGGTGCTGGTGCTGGTGCTGGTGCATTGCTTGGCAGCGACTGTCGCTTCTTAGTTGGTTTTAACACGACCCTTTGCCTTTTGCCGCCTCCATGATCATAGATATGGGAAAAATCCGGTGACACACACCAATACCCTCCAACAAATTGGGGCTCAATACGGTGAAAACAGGGGTCACTACATAACCTTTTCCTTACTGCACGCTTCCACGTATGAAGAGTTGACGAAAATTTGTAAAAGTCATAGTTTTCGATAAAATACTGATAAATTTGAGCAACTGTTGCCATCTTATCCTCTGTTGCATTAATCGCGGCCCATATCAAATACGCGTAACTTCTGTCAGGTTTTTGGAAAGCGGGCTGCACTTGAACACTCATGGTGGGTCTCTGCAGAATAGTGTAACACAAACTGAAACTGGTCTTTGTCTTTCTTTAATATGAAAAGCCTAAATTGATACATTTTTGCAACCTCTTCCTTCAGTCTCAAGGCCAAGGCCAAGTTACAATAGCACACTGTGGTACGGTATCTTTTTTAAACGAAACACCTGCAAGCCGACACATTACTGATTTGGCGCATTACAATTCATGAATTTCTGCCATCTGGCGGACACGCGAAGCATTGCAGCCTATTAAAATCCGAACCATTATCAATAAACACATCAACCGCGCGTCAGCCGGGCATGACCCTGGCTGGGAGCCCGGCCTGCTCCGGTTGAACAGCGTGGCATTCCAGGAACATGCCAGGTAAAAGCCGGGGATTACTTCGAATAAAAGCTGCCGCTGCTGTACCTGGGCATATGGTTTGACTCCCACTTAACATTCGGGATGCACATTAATACCCTGACAACCAAGACCTATGCCAAACTAGGGGTACTCTACAGGAACAAATCCTCCCTACGTCTCCTGGTCAGAAAACGTATCGCACAGCATATGCTAATGCCAATTATTGACTATGGAGAAATAGTATATGGCTCCGCACCTCAAACATACCTTAGCAAACTTGACACCCTCTACAACTCAATTTGTCGTTTTGTCTTCCAATGCAACTATAACACACATCACTGCGAAATGCTCAAAGAACTAGATTGGTCATCACTCGAGTCTAGGCGCAAAGTTCACCTTTCCTGTCTTGTTTTCAAATTCTTTATGGGCAAGCTACCCAGCTACCTCAACAAGCTCCTCACCCCTACCACATGTAGCACCTATCACCTGAGATCACACTCCAAAAGACTGTTCATGGTCCCAAGGCTCAACAAAGTATCCGGCCGCTCCTCCTTCTCTTACAGTGCACCCCAAAAGTGAAACAACCTACAAGAGACTCTTACATCCACCACCAGTCTAAGTTCTTTCAAATCTAAGGCTGTCGCACATTTTAATGTGGTCTGTGATTGTTTCATACGCCCATAATGCAAATTATCTTTAACTGTGCATGCTATGTCTTGTATATAATGTATACCCTGCTCATTATGTAACTGTATTTGTAAACATGTATTATTTGTCTTAACTCTGTGCCCAGGACATACTTGAAAACGAGAGGTAACTCTCAATGTATTACTTCCTGGTAAAATATTTTATAAATAAATAAATAATTCCTCCTTGGATACGGGGTGAATCTTCAATGAAGATAGGGGTAGTTCGCTGGCCTTTTCTAGATAGGCCTGAAAAGGGCCCGCACCACATCTGCATTGGTCCCCAATATAATGAGGGAACTTGGATGTTCTCAGGGCTCAGGACATATCACAGCTTCTACTTCCATGGGTGGCTTTTGTTGGTGTTGCGCTGTGGTATATCAACCGCACTTGAACCACACCATCAATGAGATAGTCTTCACTACTAAGGCCCCACAGCTTCATCTTCTCCGCCGACTGCATTGGCAGGTGTTTCAGATGCAGGTCATAGAAGGGCCGGTAGATTATGGTCACTTGCGAACTGGTATCCAGCAAGGCAGAGGAGTATATTCCTTCCACTAGGACTCTTATGATAGCCGCAGGACCTATTCGACTGTAGGCATCCGATTGGGGTGCCACTTCAGGGCTGAGCACAGGGGTGCTCTCCGGGGACATGGAGGGCTGTTCCATTGTATGAACTGTGAAGGCCCTGTCCCCAGGGATGGGGGTCCTTGGCTTAGGACAGTCCTTGGCAAACTGACCTTCTCAGTTGCAGTTATAGCAGAGGGTACTTCAGGTCACACTGTCACTAGGTTTAGTGGCCGGTTTCCGAGGCACCCTGGAAGCGGAGACAGGCGCCACTGAAGGAGGTTATCCTCAACACTTTCTATCTCCTTAGACATCTGGGCCAACACCACTTTGGTCTTCTCTTTGCGGGACTCCTCAGACTTCTTAGGAGTGTGGAACTTTAACTGAACCTCCTGCTTCCTTCTATGGTCCATCAATTCCATGAATCTGGGGGGTGTTGCCGCCCGAGGGGCACCTAGCATCATGAAGGCTATATGGTGTTATGAGCTGTTTTAATCTGTACTCATCTACTGCAGCAGCAGGGATACTTTTCTTAGAGAGCAATTCCCATAAGGACTTTTGCAAGCGTTGATTAAACACGGATAGTTCTTCTCTCTCCTGGTGGAGAGAACGGAATTGAGCCAAGAGTTTATGCTTGTCGTCCTTGGCAGTATAGGTGTGGGTGAGGAGTTCAACTAGCTCACAGGTGTGACTTCTCCCTCAGTTTCGCGGCGCATTCCTACCAGTTGAGCAGCTGGGGGCCGTAGACACTCGACTATTCGCTGTCTCTTTATGGCCTCTGAGCAGGACCATTAGTCGAGCGCATACAGGTATGTTCCTTCCAGGTTCCAAACTCTTCTTCGTCGATGGGAGTGGGGGATACCCCAGAGAAGGCTTTGAGTTTGCGGTAGGGTTGCGCTGGCGACAGCAGACTTATCTTCTTGGTCGGCATACAGTGAAGGTAATGTGGTGCTCAAGCATGAAATCCCATCAGGTTGTAATGTGAGAGGAACACTTCTGGGACATGAATACTATATTAAACCTATGAAAGGGCTCCAGTTACCCTGAAGGCAGGGGTAGATGCACAAAAACACCCCCCCTAACCTCATTGGGCTGGCCCCAGGTAAGTACTCACGAATGATTGTCACCAGGGCTCCTCTCAGTCTGCGTGCTGTTGCCAATGGGGAGAAATCCAGTGCAATGTAGGTTGGTGCAACGCACAGCAAAAAAGGTGATGGCAGGTCTGGCAAAATATTTCTTTATTGCAGGGACATAAAAAACGGAAGGCTGCAACCTTCTCCGCGTTTCGTGCAGGTAAATTGCACTTTATCAAGAATTCTTTATCAAGATAAAGTGCAATTTACCTGCACGAAACGCGGAGAAGGTTGCAGCCTTCCGTTTTTTATGTCCCTGCAATAAAGAAATATTTTGCCAGACCTGCCATCACCTTTTTTGCTGTGCGTTGCACCAACCTACATTGCACTGGTTATCTTCTTGGTCAGCTGCTATAGTACTCTCGCGAGTCACTGGGCTCCCTCCAAACTGTGGGAACTGCAGTGGCATTGACAAGACAGTCGGGAGCCAGCTTTGCTCTTGCTAGGACTCCCTGGAAGAGTTAAAGATGTTAACACCTGACATTCTTCTGTGCTAGGGATGCCACTAGGTGTCTCCATCTTGATGACTAGTTTGGGTTATATGAGGGGACATCCGGCGGGTTGGGCTTCGAGGAGCTGTAGAAACTGTGGGGCATTGTCCTTTGGTATATCACAGCGGCAGTCGACTGGGAGCATACTCCAATGGAGGTCTTTATCCCATTTTACATCTAAAATACCAGCTTTAGTAAACCCCGGTGTCTGTCAATGTGTCGTGCAGGTCAGGCAAGGGCAAGGATACTGGAACATGGCTAATGGTGACCACGTGACGGGGAGATGCTCGGTGTCATAGCGCCCACTCAAGGAAATTCTGGAGGGATGGTAGGGACATGTTTCCTTCTTTGATCTGGCTTATGTTAATTTAGATCGGGCACCCCAGGCTTGAATCTCATCAGCGCCTCTAAATGTCGCCCCCTTTCCCTATGATAATGGGAACTATGCATGCAGCCTTTACCTGTGCACAGAGAAGGCCTAACCCTCCGCCGCTGAGAGCCTGGGATGAGGTCTTGTTCTCCTCAGTAGAGCCCCTACACCTGGGAGTGATCCTAGCAAAGCTGGATAACTGTAAGGGCCGGAGGCTCGCAGCCCTTACCTCCCTTGGCTCTCCACTCATGCAGCGACCCACATGCACCTGCTCCTCCCATCGGAAGCACACGCAGACTCAGGGCACATGCTGCCACTGCTCCCGGACCGGCGGGGGCACGCACACACATGCGCTGCTGCACTGGACCTCAGTGAGTGCCAGCAAGTCAGCTGGTCAGCACAGATGTGCTGCGTGTCCCCGTCGAGGTCGCGCATCACGGGCACGCGCACATCAATACACCAGACCCCTGCAATCACAATGATGCCTGTACACCTTCCCTGCACCCTGCATCCTTCTACCGGTACTCGACTTACCTCTGACCTCACTCCAGGGTAAGGTTTGCCATTGGCTCCTTCTAGCATATAGCTTCAGTCAGCCCTCAGCTGATTGCTGAGCATATTTTGTGTTTGCCGTGCTTGCTACAAGCTGCCTTCCTTTGTTCTCTTGTTCTTGAATCTTGACTCCCAGCCTTGTACCGGACTCCTGACCTCTGGCATCCTTGGACCTCGGCTTCGGAATTTAACTACTCTGCTCTCTCCTATCCTCGACCTCAGCTCCGGAATTCGACTACTCTCCGCTCTCCAATCCTTACTACGGCAAGTTAGATGAGGTAGCAGAGCGCTCAAATTCCAGGTCACATGATGATATAGTGCCAGAACCAACATCAAAGGAAATCCATAGTCACAAATGTAAAGTAGTGGTAATGCAGCTAACAATATGGGAACAGTCCTCCTGAAGACAGGCAGTGGGTAGTGCAAGATCACCCATGATCAATCTCATTGGTAGGTAACCCTGCAGCAATAATTACTCACGTTCCTTGGTGTGGCTGGCTGGCTGTGCAACTTCTAATGCTGGAATGCAGAAGTAGAAGATGAAGAGGAGCGCACGAACCAGAGGGAGCAGGAAAGGATAAAGAACGTGGTGAGGTCTTCTGGCAGGGATAAACGGAATCTCTCAAGGATGAACTGGCCGCCCTGGAATGCCCCACCGCATGGACCAAAGCCTTCAGGAGCGAAGCGCGAAGTGAAGAGTGGAGCGAGTAAACCGCCAAAGAGGTATACCACCATCTCCCGTCTCTTATACAGGTTCCAGGGATTCCGCATCTGCCACTACAGAGGAACCCATGCAGTTGGGAGGTACCTGTCTATCTTCGGCAGAGAAGCAACGCAGGCATCGTGCGGGTCTGTGCCTTTACTGTGGGAACAGTGGACACCTAGTGATCGCCTGTCCTTCAAAGTCAGGAAATGCCTTCCCCCAGTGAGTATTTGGAGAACCACACTGGGGACAGTAACTTCTTCCTCTTCTCCCTCACTACCATCCAAAATACTGCTTCCGGTCACTCTATCGGGAGATTTCGGTAACACCGCCATTTCTGGACTCCGGTTCCGGGGGAAACTTTATCAACCAAAAGTTTGCTGAGAGGAATTGGATCCCGCTTATACCCAAAGATCGGCCCGTGGGCCTCAAAGTCATCGACGGTAGGCCTCTGCAGCCTGCTTTTATATCCCTGCAGACTGCCTCCCTAAGTCCCAAAATGACCGCGGCCATTCCGAATGGATACAGCTAGACGCCATCCACACACTCTCAGTTAATGTGATACTGGGCCTTCCCTGGCTACAGTCCCACAATCCCCAGATAGACTGGACCCAGTCACAGGCCATCACGTGGAGGACCTGCTGTAGTGAGGCTTGCCTAGATTCCTCCAAAGCCATAGCAGTTCTCACGACCGCTGAACCTAGTAAATCCCAACTCCCGGAGATCTACAACGAGTTCAGAGATGTCTTTGACAAGATCCAAGCCGAAGAGTTGCCACCCCACCGCACCTATGATTGTCCTATTGACCTTCTTCCTGGCGTCGTTCCTCCCAGAGGCTGCTCCTATCCTCTGTCCCCTCTTGAGACCAATACATACTGGAGAATTTAAAGAGGGGCTTCATTTGTAAGTAATCATCTCTGGCGGGGGCAGGATTCTTTTTTGTAAAGAAAAATGATGGCACTCTACGGCTATGCATCGATTACCGCGGCCTTAATAAAGTAACTATCAAGAACCGGTACCCTTTACCCCTGATTGCAGAATTATGCGACAGGTTAGAAGGCGCCAAGATTTTCTCTAAACTTGACCTGCGGGGGGCATACAACCCGCTCAGGTTTCGCCAGGGGGATGAATGGAAAACTGCCTTCAACACACGCGATGGGCACTATGAGTACCTGGTGATGCCCTTTGGTCTCTGTAATGCGCCCGCAGTTTTCCAGGACTTAACGATATCTTCAGGGATCTCCTGGATCAGTACGTGGTGGTCTACCTGGACGATATCTTCATATTCTCCAAGAACATCCAGGAACACACAGGACACGTAAAGCAGGTACTTCATAGACTATGGGAGAACCACCTGTTTGCTAAGTTAGAGAAATGCCAATTTCATCTGTCTTCCACATCGTTCCTGGGATACATTATCTCTGATAAAGGTCTGGCTATGGATCCTGCCAAAGTAAGAGTGGTTATAGATTGGCCACATCCTCTCTCTCTGAAAGCGGTACAGAGGTTTTTAGGTTTTTACAACTATTACCGCCGATTCATAAAAAAAAATTCTTCAGTAGTTGCACCCATCACAGCTCTCACCCAGAAGAACACCAACCCAGCACTATGGTCACCCGAGGCTATCAGCACCTTTGAAACCTTGAAGAAAGCTTTTGTTACGGCACCCATCTTGGTGCATCCAGATCCTGGACAGCCATTCACCCTCGAGGTGGATGCCTCTGATATAGGAGCAGGGGCCATACTAGCCCAAAGGAAGAATCAACAGGCCAGACTGCATTCTTGTGCTTTTTTCTCTAGGATATTTTCCACGGCAGAGCGGAATTACGATGTGGGTAATTGTGAGCTTCTCGCTATCAAGATGGCCCTAGAAGAGTGGCGCCACCTCTTGGAAGGCACGGAAAACCCCATCACCATCCTCACAGATCATAAGTATTTCTTATATATTGAGACGGCTCGACGTCTCAGCTCACGTCAGGCACGCTAGTCGCTGTTCTTCACGCAATTTAACTTAGTCATATCCTACATTCCAGGCTCAAAAAACGTGAGAGCACACGCACTTTCACGACAGTTCGCTGTAGAGGATAAAACAGAGGTTCACCAGGACATCATACTCCCTCCTAATTGCGTCCTTTCCGCCAATACCTTCGACGCCCTGTCAGAATCGCCAGGGTTCAAGACCAGATCCCGCAGGGTCTCAAGGTGCCAGACGGATGATTGTTCACGCCCCCCCATCTTCCACCAGAAAGTAATGCAATGGGGACATGCGACCTAAACTGTGGGTCACCCTGGGATTGAAAATACTATAGACTTCTTACAGCGAACCTTCCGGTGGCCGGGTATGCGCAAAGACATTCAGGACTACGTCTCTGCATGCCCTATCTGCGCAGAGAACAAAACACCACGGAATAAAACCCCGGGCCTTCTTCAACATCTCCCCATTCCTGATCGACCATGGAGACACCTCTTGATGGATTTTATCGTTGATCTGCCTAAATCCAAAGGGATGGATACTATATTAGTAGTAGTCGATCGCATCACCAAACAAGCTCACTTCATTCCACTCGGGGCCTTCCTAGCGCCCTCAAATTATCCGAGGTATTCGTAAAGGAGATCTTTAGGCTCCATGGATCCCCCCAGACCATAGTTTCAGATAGGGGCTCTCAGGTTGTATCCAGATTCTGGAGGGCCTTCTGTAAAGGACTTAACGTGGCATTGCACTTCTCCTCCGGATATCATCCACAGATGAACGGTCAAACGGAACGCACCAACCAATCTCTGGAGCAGTTCCTTTGTTACTTCATCTCCGACGCTCAAGACAATTGGTGCGATCTACTCCCATTGGCAGAATTTGCTCTTAACAATCTCAGGAATTAGTCCACCCAACAGTCCCCATTTTTTTCTAATTACGGTTTTCACCCTTCTACTCTCTCCAATTCTGCTCCCAATACAGGGGTTCCCGCAGCTGAGGATAGGATCCAGGATCTTCAATCTTCCTGGGAGAGGATCCAGAGCAACCTCAGACGTGCCATTGCTATGCAAAAAAGACAGGCCGATCGCCACCGTCAGGATTCCCCCAACTATGCTCCGGGTCAGAAGGTATGGTTATCCACTAGAAATAGAAAGACAAGGGGAGCGCGGATGAATTAACGATATAAGATATATAGAATATGGTGAGCTGGTTGAAGTACAGCTAGACTCAAAAGTAGCACTCCAGTGCACAAGGGTTCAGTAAGAGCCACAATCAATGCACATGAAGGAAACTAATAGAGGGAATGGTTATATGAACACAAATGTATAACCAAATATATAAATTAGATACTCACACGGGCTTATGTGAGCACATGTACATTAGGGGTTTCTTTAGTCTTTTTCTGTTGTCTGGCGAGAAACATTCCTCCTTGGTATGGTTCGTTCTTCTGGGATCTTCGATGGGATGACCAGGTTAAACCTCTCATTACCAGATGTAGTCGTGTTGATCGGGTTCCTATTATTGGTTCCCCTTCTTCCAATTTCAAACCGAAACCCACCTCACACAGACAGGGAGAATAATGACAATGAGAAAATATAGCCTATAGAGAAAGCCTCTGGGGTTGAAGCACAGCCCGGCTACTGAAATAACTGGATTGCCTCTCTACCAAGGTGCAGCACAAGGGTTAACTAACCCAGTAAATGCTGCACACAGGGTGTCCCTAGTATCAATTGGAGTAAAGGTTGGGGGTAGAGTATATATCATAATATACACACGGGCCCGTGTGAGTACAGACACATAAAAAATCCTCAGATATGATGCACCTCAGCACTGGAGTGTGGGTATTTCTTCCTTAAGCCCCATTGGAGGTAGCACTCCGGTGAGGCTCAATCACAAGGGAGATGTGTAGATAAAAATATCTTGTTTAATGCACATAAAAACTATATCAGCAACAAAATAAGAATATAAAAAATAAAAAAACGGCCCAAAATCACAGCGTCCGTGGTGTTCAGATCTTATTCGTACTCCTTATGCATCCGGTCGGCGCTTGGAACGCAGAGTACTGGAACGCAAGCTCTAATCTCCTCCTATGGTGGCCTCAGTGTTCAAAAATGCAACAATGGATAGAAAAACGCGTTTCGCTTGATTCCAAGCTTCCTCAGGTTTTGCAATACTGTCCATTGTCTAATGCTAGACTTACAGTATATACCCTATGCTTAATGGGAAAATGTTTAATAGATGTCTAAATACGTCCCTGATTTGATAGGTTTAAATGGGGAGTTCTAATGTCTGATCCTCTCCCAACAGCTGTTAAGCCCTTAAGCGGATCGTTCCCAGATCAAGACATTTGTACACAATGCTAAGGTTGTTTGCACTCTAACAAATGACATAATAAAACTTAACTGTAGATTATTACTAGAGTATCAAAGAAGGCGCATTGTATATTAAATACATAATTTAAAAATAAAGATAACTACATGTAATAACGTGGCCAATGGCTTTAGAACATGTGGAGAGATGGTGCTAAGGTAGAAAAGCACCGTGAAATCTTAAAATATAATAGGACAATAATACCAACAAAGGCTAACAATAACATCCATTAGGGTATAAAGAGGTGTGGTACTATGTAATATAGGATACCTTAAAGTATATATTGGGAAAGATTTACAATAATGCAAAAATAGTACTGTCAAAAATCCAGGCAGAGGTAACATCCTATAGTGAAGAAAAAAAAAACATCAAGCGCAAATAACACCACTTAAAACCAATAACATTAAATAATACACTGTCCTTAGAGAATGCAGCTCCCGACACAGGATTCAGACCAAATCCAATCAGCAATCGAAGAAGAAACAGGTGCGCAAATCACATCAGGACATGGAAAAGAAGTAGAGACACCAAATAGTGCAATATTGTCAACCCCAACAGTGAAATCAATGTTGATAGCTCTATAAAATTTGCACTCACGTGTACAACGTGATAGTAAGGCGTTGTGGTTATTAGAAGTTACCAACTTTAGTTTCCAGATAGGTACTCCAGATCCATAGAAAAGGAAGGGAAATTCATATACAAAAAAGGAAAAAGCAAAATAGTAGAATACTGCTTTTAATATTAAAAACACAAAGTATTCCACTTACATAAGTGCCTTTGTGGTGAGCATTCAGACCACCCTGGATTATATGGACAGACAGTTGTTTTTCACAGCAACAGCATCTGCTCCGCGGCCGTCACAGCATACACTCGACTGATAAAGTAGTCCTCCACTTTGGATGTCACCAACAAAGTGCCACTCTGTAGTCAATGATTCACCCAACGCGCTTTTCCACATAAATGTCTTCCTCAGGGGGTAATCTAACATCCTGCACTGTTTCCCTCTCTTAAATAACCCACTGCATTAATTTTCAAATTGCGGAGCGTCACGTGTGACGTCATCACGTCCGACGATCTCACGCGTCATGTAACACGTCATCACGCATAATTTAGCATATTCAATTGTTCAAAACTTTATAGAGTCTTGGTGCACAATCTATTATACAGCCAACCCTTTGTTATATAGCTCCATACTAAGTATAACCCCGCGCATTAGAATTGAATTGCGGGACGTTGCGTGTGACGTCATCACGTCACGTCTCAAACCGCGTCACGCGACGCGTCACCATGCATAGTATTCAGTCATTTAAAACTTTATAAAGTCTTGACACAAAACAAATTACATAGCCACCAGTTGGGCACATAATACAACCCTCTATATTAGTTGAATTACAGAACGGTGCTTGTGACGTCATTACGTATGGCGTCACGCAACGTATCATTAATACGTTTAGCTTATATAATCTTTACAGAAAAATTGTGTTATACAGCCACAAATAATAAATGAAATTACAGTTTGGTGCTCCTTAGATATAGGGATATTAGCAACAATGTTTATACATTCAATATAAAATGGCAATAACATATTATCATAACAAACATATATTATACAATAAAAAATTATTATTATATAACAATATTTCAATGTCAGTGCGTCTGCAGGCCAAATATGATATATTTTCAAAAAATTATCTACAAAGACACTGACAGAGAAATATAACCCATATATTTAGCCTATTCTAGCCTCTGTTAAATAACAATGGACATTAAATCGATGGATCCATATCAGCAAATATCTAAAAATAAAATAATTAGACATATAAAAGTTATCATTCAAAAAAAAAAGCTGTGTGTGCTGTGCACGCGCATAGTAAGTGAAACTTCTTTGACTTTTGTCACAGAAATTGTATTTGTATTGGTGATGTTTTAATTAAAAATCAAAATACAATTTCATTGACAAAACGCAAATAAATTTGACTTAGAACATGCGTACACATCCCTTGTATTTGCACTAAGCGTGAATTCCTCGTGTGCGTGACTGTGTGTGTGTGCGTGACTGTGTGTGTGCGTGTGACTGTGCGTGTGCGTGTGACTGTGTGACTGTGCGTGTGACTGTGCGTGTGACTGTGCGTGTTACTGTGTGACTGTGTGTGACTGTGCGCGTGACAGTGCGTGTACGCGTGACAGTGCACGGTGCACGTGACAGTGCGTGTGCACGCGACTGAATGTGCGCGCGACTGACAGTGCGCGCGACTGACTGTGTGTGTGTGCGTGTGACTGTGTGTGTGTGCGTGTGACTGTGCGTGTGTGCGTGACCATGTGCGTGTGTGTGTGACCGTGTGCGTGCGTGTGACCGTGTGATGTATGCGCAGCCCCCCTGCACCTCACACATCCCCCTAACCTATTCACAGTCAGTGAGTGTATGTGTCAGTCAGTGTGTGTGTGTGTGTGTGTGTGTGTCAGTCAGTGTGTGTGTATGTGTCAGTGTGTGTGCGTGTGTGTGTATGTGTGTCAGTCAGTGTGTGTGTGTGTATGTGTGTCAGTCAGTGTGTGTGTCTGTGTGTGTATATATGTATGTGTGTGTGTCTGTCACTGTATGTGTGTCTCTCTTTCTGTGTCCTGCCCCCTCTCTCCTGACTTCCCCCCCCCCTTAAAGGCAGGCAGAGCTGCGGCCGCGGCGGCTCTGCCTGAGACTCTCCTCCTCCCCTCACACCCCCCCCCTCACAGACAGGCAGAGCTGCGGACCCGCGGCGGCTCTGCCTGAGACTCTCCTCCCTCCCCCCCCCCCTCACAGACAGGCAGAGCTGCGGACCCGCGGCGGCTCTGCCTGAGACTCTCCTTCCCCCTCACAGACAGGCAGAGCTGCGGGCCCACGGCGGCTCTGCCTGAGACTCTCCTCCCCCCCCCCCTCACAGACAGGCAGAGCTGCGGACCCGCGGCGGCTCTGCCTGAGACTCTCCTTCCCCCCCCCCCTCACAGACAGGCAGAGCTGCGGACCCGCGGCGGCTCTGCCTGAGACTCCTACTCCCCTCACAGACAGGCAGAGCTGCGGACCCGCGGCGGCTCTGCCTGAGACTCTCCTCCTCCCCTCACACCCCCCCCCCTCACAGACAGGCAGAGCTGCGGGCCCGCGGCGGCTCTGCCTGAGACTCTCCTCCCCCCCCCTCACAGACAGGCAGAGCTGCGGACCCGCGGCGGCTCTGCCTGAGACTCTCCTCCCCCCCCCCCCCTCACAGACAGGCAGAGCTGCGGACCCGCGGCGGCTCTGCCTGAGACTCCTACTCCCCTCACAGACAGGCAGAGCTGCGGACCCGCGGCGGTTCTGCCTGAGTCTCTCCTGGCCCCCCCCACCCCCCGGCGAGACGCGGCCGCACCGGGCAGATACCTAATAAAGCCCCCCCCCCCCTCCGGAAGTGCTGCGTGGGCAGAGGCAGTGTCGGTGGGGAAGGGGGGCAGCGCGTCATCGTCAGCTGGCTTGGTGCTGTGGGGAACGCAGCTCACTCTACCCCCCCCCCGTTCCATGCCTCGGCCGAGGGAGGTCAGCAGGAGTGGCGGCAATTAAATATTGAGGGCTGCCGCCGCCGCATGTCAGCGGGTGGGGGGAGCAGAGCTCGTTAGGAGCTGTGGCGGCGGATACCCTCCATGATCCCTGGGCTCCTCTCCTCGACCCCGGCGGCGCTCAGTCAGCGGGACGCAGGAAAGCGGAGGTAGGGAGGAGAGAGGCTGCGCGGCATGGCAGCGGCCGTTAGGAGCGGCGGCTATCGCCGCCGCATATGTCACGGTGTGTGGGGGGTGTGGGGGTGGGGGGGTGATTTGTGGAGTGGGTGTGATGTCAGTGTTGGGGTCGGGCTGAGCCAGAGCACAGCCCGGCCTCAACTGCCAGCACTGACGTCACATCCGTTTCATTTCTGTCTCCACAATTCTTTTTTGCCCCATCACGAATGAGGTGCCACTAAGGAAGTTTCACTTCAAAAGACATTAAGGGATATTAGAGAGTATATTTGTATTGCAGACCTCAAACCAAAAATGCATTAATGTCAAAATCGACATTTAAGCCTCTTGGTTGTAACGTCCTCAACCTATGTATCCAAAAGGATTTTATATGTCTAATTATTTTATTTTTATTTTTAGATATTTGCTGATATGGATCACATTTATGTGGAAACGCGCGTTGGGTGAATCATTGACTACAGAGTGGCACTTTGTTGGTGAGGACTACTTTATCAGCCGAGTGTATGCTGTGACGACCGCAGAGCAGATACTATTGCTGTGAAAAAGAACTGTCTGTCCATATGACCCAGGGTGGTCTGAATGCTCACCACAAAGGCACTTATGTAAGTGGAATACTTTGTGTTTTTAATATTAAAAGCAGTATTATACTATTTTGCTTTTTCTTTTTTTGTATATGGATTTCCCTTCCTTTTCTATGGAACTGGAGTACCTATCTGGAAACTAAAGTTGGTAACTTCTAATAACAACAATACCTTACTATCACGTTGTACACGTGAGTGCAAATTTTATAGAGCTATCAACATTGATTTCACTGTTGGGGTTGACAATATTGCACTATTTGGTATCTCTACTTCTTTTCGATGTCTTGATGTGATTTGCGCACCTGTTTCTTCTTCGAGAGGTAACATCCTAAATGATGTACCCCGGAAAATAACCTAACTTCAACACAGCATTTAAAAAGGATACACAAATAATGGTAGCCACAAAGGCTTAAAAATAGTAGATCGAAAATTCTGCAAATAAAAAGAGAAAGGAAAATGAGTGAAATCAACATATATAAACTTTAGATTAAAGCTGTCAGATCGATGTCAATATTTAAAACTTGTGGGGTCATGGTCTTGAGTCTGTGGATCCAAAATGTTTCCAATATACTGAGTTTGGATAACCTGTCACCCCCTCTGATATCCTGGGGGACGGACTCAATGCATCTATAGATCAATCCTATGGGGTCTGCCCCATGCCTGGTTTCAAAATGTCGCAAAACACTATGTGTTGCCAATCTCCTGCAGATGTGGCCATGTGTTCAAGCACGTGGACTCTGAGGGCTCTTGAGGTCCGTCCGACGTACTGGAGACCACATGGGCACTCATGGAAATATACAACAAATATGGACCTACAATTCATGAAGGTCTTAGTTTTAAATGTCTCCCCAGTGATGTTAGATTTATACGTACTCTTTTTTTTGGAGGCCTACGTACAGGCCTTACAGCTATGACAGCTGAAGAAACCCAGGTCTTGGGAGCCAATTGGGCACAGTAGCTTTACCTTGTTTTTATAAAAACTGGGTGCCAGTTTATTCCTCAGGTTAGTGCCTTTGGTAAAAATTACTTTAGGCATTCCCGCTGTAATACTTTTAAGCACTGGGTCCATGTGGACTAGGTGCCAGTGCTTCCTAATAATCTTCCTTGATTTTATTAGCATCTTTATTGAAACCTGTGATAAAAGGAATATTAAATCTCTCACTTCCTGTTTTTGGCTTGACAACCAATCACTCTGTTGTAATGCTGAGTCCTTGGCTAAGGCTCCTTCTAGCAGGGTAGGACAGTACTTCCTCTCCAAAAACCTGTTCTTAATAATTTTGGATTGATCTTTAAAGACACTATCCTCAGTGCAATTTCTCCTAATTCTACGAAACTGCCCATATGGGATATTCTCGATCCATTTTCTATCGTGGCAGCATGAGTTTAGCAGATAATTGCTTGAATCTACTTTTTTGAAAAAAGTTTTTGTTTTAACTTTCATATTTTCAATGTAGTTCGTTAGATCTAAAAAAGTTGATCTGTTGATCACTACATTCTGTGGTGAATTTAAGGTTGAGTTCATTGGAATTAATATATTGGAAAAAAGGGTCTAATTCCTCTCTTGTGCCCCTCCATATTAAAAGTATGTCATCAATGTACCACCTCCAGAGGACCAGGTTCGCACCAAAAGGGTGGTCGGACCAAATGATGTCCTCTTCCCAATCGGCAATAAAGATGTTTGCATAGCTTGGTGCGAACCTGGTCTCATGGCGGTACCACACTTCTGAAGATAGTATACATTGTTGAATAAAAACCCATTAATACATACTTAATACAATCTAGTAAAAAGGTTCTCTGCTCCTCTTTAATATTTGGATCTTTATCCAGTGTTTCCGCAGTTAGTGCATCTAAAGCTGCTTTTTCGGCTCTACTAAGATTTGCCTTAAACTTGTCCTTAGAACTTGCATGTTTCTCAAAGTCAGACATTATTGACTGTGAGAATACCTCAAGAAAATTACCTTTACTTCCACTCGGGTAAAATTTGGATTTTTCCTTGAGGGTAGAGTGGATAAAATTATCCTGTGGAGAAGGACTCGATGCTTCCCCTTCAGTGTCGCCTACACCATTTGTTGTGATAGTCTTGCCTATATTATCTCTCTGTAAAGTGTCCCTTCCCAGAAATAATCTTTTAATAGTAAGTTGTCGTATTTACTTGTTCGCATCAACAAAAAGTTTGAATCCACTGGGTTTAATAGTGGGTGCAAAGCTAAGTCCTTTAGAGATAAGTTGATTTTCAATGGGGGTAAGTAATTTCTTGCTAATGTTGAAAACGCTACTTAATGCATCTGCCTTTTTGATTTTGCTCCCCCTCCCTCCTTTCTTTCCTCTAGTCTCCTTTTTCTTCCATTTCTTCTTGTAACCCAGGGTCTCGGAGACTGGAAAACTTGTTCTGTAATGGGTTCGGGGAGGGAGGGGCGTGATATAAAAAAGGCGCCTTCCTCCCCGTTCCACTGCTCCTATCTTGAATCGGGCTAATGCGTGAATTATAACCCCCTCTAACTGGTGATCTCCTTGAATCACCTCTGTCATGGCCAGAGTTTATACGCTCTCTTCTCCTGGGTCCTGAATTTCTTCTCTCGCATGATCTGTCCTGTTCCCTTGATCTATCCCTCGCATGTCGCCTGGGAGATGGAGCCCTATTACTAATATAATGGTTGGTATCTTTAGATGACACAATGTGACTGTGTTCAAAATCAGGTCTCTGTGCATCTAAAGGTATCATGGACGGTAGTCCCTCTTGCGAATGTGTAGTATGTGATTCCTTAGTTGCATCTTGTTCATTGCTTCTGACCTTATCTGAATGGTTTCTGCTAACTGTCTCTTGTATTATTGGCACTGTGGTCCTTGTGCTCCTCCAGCTCTCTTTCTCAAGTCTAATATTCCTATGCTCATCAACTCTTCTTCTTTCTAGGCTATAGTCTACTTCCTGAAAGCCCCTCTGTCTGTGATTGAAATAGTTAAATCTATTATTCCTAGGCCCTTGTCTATCACGTGACATGTTATTATTGTCAAAACCTGTTTTGTCCCACTTTCTCTGATTTCCTTCCAAATAATCTACTTCATCCCTCTTAATTTTTTTTTTTCCAGTCTTTTTTTCCTTTATTGGAGACATGTGTATAGGTTACAAACAGTGGTTACATCAGATCAATACACAGTACAGTGAGGTCATTGGCACATGACCGTAGAGTAAATGAGATGTCCCAATAAATCCATTTCCTGTTTTTTTAGTAGAAAAAGATGGGGAGACATAGGGTGGGACGATAGCTGGGGACGACAAAAGAAGGGGAAGAGGGGGGGGGAGGAGAGGGGAAGGGGTAGGGTATCTCTTCGATTAATTCCCAGCGTTAGTTGCTTAGTTAGTAGTTAGAACCTGGGGCAGGGTTAGGTCCTCTGGGTTGGGCCAGAGTTCCCATGTATTGTAAAATTGGGGCACTTTTTGTTTTAGCATGGCCGTGAGTTTTTCCATGTTCCTGACCATGTTTATCCTATTCACTACTGTCCTTCTCGAGGGTGCCTTTACTTGCTTCCAGGCCGCCGCAACTGAGCATCTCGCCGCCGTGAGAATAGCGGAGGTCAGCCTGGCCGCTGGGGCAGTAAGGTCCTCTATTGGTTTACCCAGCACGTATGTCAGGGGGTCCAAATTTTTTATTTTTAATAATCAGGATATCGTTTTCAAGTTTGCTAAGTTCTTCGACAGGGCCTTATCCCTATCTCTGAATCCTTCACTTTCTAGTAATGGTTCAAGTTTATTTTTAATTAAATTAATTCCTGTATCTAGTCCCTTGATAGTCTTTGTATGATGCTTTATAAGGAGTTTTATTAGATTCTGGGAACAAGTGTCAAGAATATCCTCCCACTGACAACAGAATTCCACTTCTTGTAAATCGAAGGATGATTTTTTAAATATCCTCAGGCCTCTCGGGACTCTATCAGCCGTAAGGTATTTCACTAAAAATACTATGTCTAACCACTTCTTAGAGTCTTTCTTAAGAAATTTCTCTCATTTTAAAAATACTCTATCAAGTATCACATCATCTTCTAAATTTCATCCTCATCTATTACTAGTCTCTTCTCAAGATTGATATTCCTTAAAGATCTTTTCATGAAAATATTATGTGTAATTGATGTACTGTAGTACCCTCTTCATTCTCTTATTCCCTTATAATTTATAGAGGGGGAAAGTGCTGCTACTTGGTGTAGGAAATTGGGAAATGTGTAAACGAAAAGTACCTGGGCGCTCTCTCTCTGTAAAGTACAGGTGGTGTAATATAAAATATATTACCATAATATGTCCCCACGTGAATCACTAATACCGTAATCGTCTTAAGGGACCCCTGTCTGCTGCTCAAACCCTAAAAGGGATTTCCCTTATCCCAAATGAAACAGAGAAACAGAAATACAAGGGGAGCCCGGATGAAGTAACGATATAAGATACTGTATGTAGAATATGGTGAGCTGGTTGAAGTACAGCTAGACACAAAATTAACACTCCAGGGCACAAGGGTTCAGTAAGAGCCACAGTCAATGCACATGAAGGAAACTAATAGAGGGGATGGTTATATGAACACAATGGTATAACCAAATATATAAATTAGATACTCACACGGGCTTATGTGAGCACATGTACATCAGGGGTTTCTTTAGTCGTGTCCTGTTGTCTGGCGATAAACGTTCCTCCTGGTCCGTTCTTCTGGGTTATCCACTAGGAACATCCACCTAAACGTTACATCTCCCAAACTGGCACCTAGATTTATTGGACCATTCCTAATCTTGGAGAGAGTCAATCCTGTCGCCTACCGACTAAAATTGCCCGCAACTATGCGAATTCCATATGTTTTTTACTGCTCCTTGCTGAAACCTTTGAAAAAGAATCCTCAGACACAGCACATCAGACCTCATCCCAGACTAATAGACGGACAGGAGGAGTTTGAAGTGAGTCTATTCTGAATTCCCATCTCTCAAGAGGAGGCCTCCAATACTTGTAAACATAAAAAACAAAACTGTGCGCTACTACCTAACTACCTATAAAGTTTAAATGTATAAATATATACAGTGCAGTCAATCAATTTAGTGATAAAAAATGTATAAAAAATTAAACCACAACTCCCACAGTGAGGTAGTTAAACATTAAATAATAAGTGCCACATAACCGTGTTGGGGATAATGGCGTCTGCAGCTGTAAACGCAGGGGTGGCTCAGCACCCCACACACACTAAGAGAAGGGAAACAAAAGAAAACAGCGCACAACGCCAGATAGTGAAGCAAATTCAACAATATATTATAGATTTAAAAAGGGGGTAATATATCTGCGTACATAAAAAAGGTTGGTAAAAGGCATGTAGTGTGTATCACACTGTTTACCACTCGGCTGTTAGCTGTAGATTCAGGTGCTTGCTTCCCTCTGCTGCTGCAGCTTCCCTCTGCTGCTGCAGCTTCCCTCTGCTGCTGCAGCTCAGTTGATTCTGGGGCAGGACGTCAGTCTTTTCACTCCCAAGGGGATTTCCCTTCATGCAGCCAGGTTCAGCAGCTGGTACTGGGGCTCGGTGAAATCGCTCCTGCTTCCTGGCCGATATGAAGCTGCTCCTGTACCTTGGCAGGTGTATCCTCTGCAGAGAGGTTAAAACGCAGCTTGCTGCTGTCTTCACAGCAGTGGTGGATTCAATAGGGAAGTTTGAACAGTCTTACAGAGTCTCTCACAAGTGTCCAAAACAGCACACAGGATGAAATAAAAACAGGACAGGCCAACACATAGACAAAGGCCAATGTAGGCAGATATAAGGCAATAGAATGTTACATCCAACTAGTTTCGTAGAATTAACTACTTCTTCAGGGAATAATTAGGCCATTACCCAGAGGTCTTAAATACCTCACATAGATACCTTATTGGTCAACCAATTAGGGATAGACCAATCATCTATAATAGGTAATGGTCTGCGTGATAGGGAAGATGTGTAGTTTACTTTTAAAACAACAACTTTATTAACAAGAAAACAAAAACAAAACAATACCTATTTAATATAAACTTACATATAGACAAAATCTAGCATAAATAATTAAAAACATGCTGGAATAAAAGAAATACAATATTAGTCGACTTAAAATAGACACATTCATTAATGTTTTGTTTTGTTTTTGTTTTCTTGTTAATAAAGTTGTTGTTTTAAAAGTAAACTACACATCTTCCCTATCACGCAGACCATTACCTATTATAGATGATTGGTCTATCCCTAATTGGTTGACCAATAAGGTATCTATGTGAGGTATTTAAGACTTCTGGGTAATGGCCTAATTATTCCCTGAAGAAGTAGTTAATTCTACGAAACTAGTTGGATGTAACATTCTATTGCCTTATATCTGCCTACATTGGCCTTTGTCTATGTGTTGGCCTGTCCTGTTTTTATTTCATCCTGTGTGCTGTTTTGGACACTTGTGAGAGACTCTGTAAGACTGTTCAAACTTCCCTATTGAATCCACCACTGCTGTGAAGACAGCAGCAAGCTGCGTTTTAACCTCTCTGCAGAGGATACACCTGCCAAGGTACAGGAGCAGCTTCATATCGGCCAGGAAGCAGGAGCGATTTCACCGAGCCCCAGTACCAGCTGCTGAACCTGGCTGCATGAAGGGAAATCCCCTTGGGAGTGAAAAGACTGACGTCCTGCCCCAGAATCAACTGAGCTGCAGCAGCAGAGGGAAGCAAGCACCTGAATCTACAGCTAACAGCCGAGTGGTAAACAGTGTGATACACACTACATGCCTTTTACCAACCTTTTTTATGTACGCAGATATATTACCCCCTTTTTAAATCTATAATATATTGTTGAATTTGCTTCACTATTTGGCGTTGTGCGCTGTTTTCTTTTGTTTCCCTCCAATACTTGTGCATTGGAGGGGTTTTGGTCCTGAGTTTTGGCTCCCAGGCTCACTCAAGCGTTCCACCAAAAATTCCTGCTAAAACCTTGAGTGGATCGTCCGGAGGCCATTGCTGATTGGGGGGAGGGTTACTGTAAGGGCAAGACACTCACAGCCCTTACCTCCCATGGCTCTCCACTCCTGCAAGGACCCACACGCACCCGCTCCTACCATCGGAGGCACGCGCAGACTCAGGGCGCATGCCGCCACTGCTCCTGGACTGGCGGGGATGCGCACACACATGCGCTGCCGCAACGGACCTCCGCGAGTGCCAGCAAGTCAGCTGGTCAGCACAGACGCCTCTGCGTGTCCCCGTCGAAGTCGCACATCGCAGGTGCGCGCATCAATACACCAGACCCCTGCAATCACAATGATGCCTGTACACCTGCCCTGCACCCTGCATCCTCCTAGTCTGTTGGACATCGGAGTTCAAAGCAGTCAGAGGATGCAAGAGGTGTGAATAGAATTTGGGCAGTGGGGAAAAACGGAGTACCATGTTTGGAGATCAATGGCAGTTGTCTGGGCTGTCACTTGCTCTGCCAGACCTAGTGGAGCCTGTCCCAGTGGGTGGCATAGAGATAGCCATGGACGGAGGTGGAAAACTTGCGCATGTCCCTTGGCTATTTCAGATTTCACGCTGACCCGGCTTTTCTTGCCGGCTAGGTTCTGATTGGTTGCTTGGGAATTTTCCCACGTGATGTTTGGTTGCTGAGTTTTGTGAATGAAGCTCAGAATACTATAAATAGCTGTGAGCCAATCAGATTGTATGTCCCGGTAGACCAGAACTTATGCATACTGTACAAAATCACTGGGAACTGATTGGATCGAGACAGCGTGGAAATGGTCATAAGGCCAACCCAGGTAACTCTGAGCATGCTCAGTGAGCAGCTTGGTAGCACTGCTTAGTAAAAGGGGCCACTCATTTCTGGGGACACAAAGTCTGGGTTGAAAACATATGGCCGGGTTGTAGTATTGTCAGATAGCTGAGGAACTCACATTTCAGGTGTTTTAACAGACCCTTGCTATCTCCGGACGGCATACTAAATAGGATGGCTCTGTGGCTTTGTCCTTCTTAGGTCCGACAGCCAAGCTGGAAGCACCAAGCGGGGGTCCCCTTTGAACCCCAGGCAGAACAAAGACACCCCTTACCCTCCCCTGAATACATTAGCATATCAGAAGGGAACACAAAGCCAGCTTTGGCTTACATTTATAAAATATAGAAAAGCATTGCTTCTTTTAAAACTCTAACTTCTGCCCTTCTAAATATTGTAACAAATATATGGGTAGGCATGCTGGCTACGTTTAAAAAATCAACCCGCTAGCATATATACAAGCCAAGATATATTTTATTCATTATAACTTGGAGCTAAATGCAATCTAGCTCCTATTCATGTGGCACAGAAAATAATATTGCACATACATCCATTTTAAGGGACAGAAACCATTAGGCAAGGGAAACACAGGATTATTACATACAGATTCTGTTAACCCCTTCCGTCCCAAGAGGATTTAGGGGACACACCATTTGGAACGCATTGCAGCTGGGAGATTCAGCTGCAGACTGGGACAAATAAAGATGGTGAAGGGGAATGCAAGTTATTACACACAGTTTACACATTAACCCCTTAGGTCCCAACACGATTTAGGGGCTCAATCGTCACATTGTAGTTCTCCGATAGTAAGAGCATGGGCGGGCTTTTCAAAGTTGCTTTTGTACGAATAGCAGGGCAACTGACTTCGATTTCAAGCCAGAAAAGCCTGCCTACCAGAGACTAAGTCCAGCTTTCTGCGGCCAAGGTTTCAAAATTGAACGTAGCGGATGAGGCTGGGATTTCATTGTCCTAGTGACAATAATATAGGTAAAACACAAGCTAAGGTGGGGATATTTGTGTTAAGCAGTTTAATGCAGTGTGTATAGTAAGGATTGGCAGAATCTGAGGCCCAAAACATGGTTTGGATCTAAGGGCCCTAATCCTTTCCAGAAACTAATCAAAACCTTGTTTCTGCCCCCAATTTGGGTTTGGGGGCCTCCCACCATACCACTTAAAACATTCCCCCAAAACTAACCCCATTCAAGTAAATACCTCCTAAAATGCAGCACATGTGGATTACTCATGTCTTAACTGCAGTTTAGAATATACCTGTCTACTGCTTGACCCACCTCCTCTGACATCAGGAGTGGTTGCATAATCACTTAGATTGTAAACTCTATTGGGCATGGTCTCTTGCAGGGCAGGGTGTGATGTATCTGTTGCACTTATTCCCATTGTTTGTATTGTATTTGCCTTTTATTGTAATCTTGTAAAGTGTTGTGTTCTTGGTTTACGCTACAGTATATAAATACAATTATACCTACATACTGTACATAATAGGATGGGTACAGAAGTTCAAATTTTGGAAGAAAATGTATTTTTGTCCCCCGTATTTTTTTGGGTGAAACCCAAACCAATTGAGTCCTAGCAAAACTAAAACAAAGCAGATATTTTTTTTTAATAACCAACACCAAATGCACAAGTGACAGTGCACCTCGATGTATTGATCACTTTGTGTGTATGTGTGAAGGAGACATCAAAGTGTCCCTGGTCCCTGCCTTATTTCTACTTGCTCTCGTCCTCGCCTACCACATACAACTTCTACTCCTTCTGGTGTTAACCCCTCCAACCTCATACTCATCCCCTGCCACCCTCCCTCCTCTCTCCCTTTCTCCTGTGCCCTTTGGAATGCTCGCTCCCTCTCTAACAAGTTCCTCTCTGTGCATGACTTCTTTCTCTCTCACTCCCTGCTTCTCTTTGCTATAACTGAGACCTGGCTCACTCAGTCTGACTCTGCTCTGGAAGCTGCCCTCTCTTATGGTGGCCTTTCCTTCTCCCACACTCCGCGCCTTGATGGCAGGGGTGGAGGTGTGGGGCTCCTGCTCTCCTCTCTCTGCCGTTACCGAACTATTCCTATTCCCCCCTCTCTTGCCTTTCCCTCCTTTGAGGTTCACACTGTCCAGATCTTCTCTCCTCTCCCTGTTCATGTGGCGGTCATGTATCGCCCACCTACCTCTACTCATCCCCCTTCTGCCTTTCTCTCTCACTTTGAATCCTGGCTCTCTTTCTTCCTCTCCTCAGACTCACCTGTTCTTCTCCTTGGGGACTTCAATTGCCACATTGATGACCCCTCTCTCCCTTGGGCTTCCCGCTTTCTTTCTCTAACCTCTTCTTTTGGCCTTCAACAGTGGACTGCAGCCAGCACCCACAAGGATGGCCACTACTTAGACCTGGTTTTCACTAAAAATTTCTCTCTCTCTGATTTCTCCATTTCCCCTTTTCCTCTCTCTGACCATCACCTCATCTCATTCTCTCTATCTTGCTTCTCAACTTCTCCACATCCATCTACACCCCGGTTCTGCAGAAACCTGCGCTCTATTCACTTACCTGACTTTGAGTCCACGTTACACTCCTCCCTCTCCTCTCTCAGATCTGCTACAGACCCTGACAAACTGGTCAGGAACTACAACTCTGCCTTGTCCTCCTCTCTTGATCTACATGCCCCGCTTTCTCTCTGCCGCACTCGCCCTTTTAACCCTAGACCCTGGTTAAATTCCCACACGCGCATGCTGCATTCCTCCACTCGTTCCTCTGAACGCCTCTGGAGGAAATCTCATACTCTCGCAGACTTCCTTCACTACAAATTTATGCTATCCTGTTTCAACTCTGCCCTCTCGCAAGCTAAACAAGCCTACTTTTCTTCACTAATCAACATGCACAAGTCTAACCCACGCCGACTGTTCTCTGTCTTTGATACTCTACTCAAACCACCCTCCGCTGCCTCTCCTTCCTCCATCTCCGCTCAGGACTTTGCTGACTATTTTAAGGAAAAGGTGGAATCCATACGGCAGAACATCCCCTCTGTTTCTTCCTCCCATCCTACACCTCTTCCTAACTCTCCTCCTGCCTTCCTTGACTCTTTTTCCACTGTCTCAGAGGAGGATGTGTCGCTGTTGATCGCCTCTTCTCCCTCTACCACTTGCCCTCTTAACCCCATTCCCTCCCATCTCCTAAAACCTCTTGCTCCTACTATAATCCCTACGCTCACGCACATTTTTAACTCCTCCCTCTGCTCTGGAACCTTTCCATCCTCCTTCAAACATGCAACAGTCATACCATTACTCAAAAACAGCAAGCTTGACCCTACCTGTCTTTCTAACTATCGGCCTGTCTCCCTCCTGCCTTTTGCCTCTAAACTCCTTGAACGTCTTGTATTCGCTCGCTTGCTCCATTTTCTCAACACCTATTCTCTCCTAGACCCTCTACAATCTGGCTTCCGTACTGCTCACTCCACGGAAACAGCCCTCACTAAAATAACTGACGACCTCCATGCTGCCAAAGACAGAGGTCATTACACTCTGCTCATATTACTCGACCTCTCTGCAGCATTTGACACCATGGACCACCCTCTTCTCCTTCACATTCTCCATACTCTTGGCATTCAGAACAAAGCTCTATCCTGGATCTCATCCTACCTCTCCCATCGTACTTTCAGTGTCTCTTCTGCTAATATCTCCTCCTCCTCTATTGATCTCTCTGTGGGGGTACCCCAGGGCTCTGTCCTGGGACCTCTTCTCTTTTCTCTGTATACACTCTCTCTAGGTGACCTAATAACATCTTTTGGGTTTAATTATCACCTCTATGCTGACGACACACAAATATATTTCTCAACACCCGACCTTACACCTACTGTACAAACCAAAGTTTCTGAATGTCTCTCTGCTATATCATCCTGGATGGCCCTCCGCCGCCTTAAACTCAACATGGCTAAAACAGAGCTCCTCATACTTCCTCCCAAACCTGGCCCTAGTACCTCCTTCCACATTACTGTTGGAACTACGATCATTCACCCAGTAGCCCAAGCACGCTGCCTTGGGGTCACACTCGACTCCTCTCTCACATTTGCCCCTCACATTCAAAACATTTCTAAAACCTGTCGCTTTTTCCTCCGCAATATAACAAAGATACGCCCTTTCCTCTGTTGCTCGACTGCTAAAACTCTGACTCAGGCCCTCATTCTCTCCCGTCTTGATTACTGTAACCTCCTGCTGTCCGGCCTTCCTGCCTCTCACCTGTCTCCCCTACAATCTATCCTTAACGCTGCTGCCAGAATCACTCTACTCTTTCCTAGATCTGTCTCAGCATCTCCCCTCATGAAATCCCTCTCCTGGCTTCCGATCAAATCCCGCATCTCACACTCCATTCTTCTCCTCACTTTTAAAGCTTTACACTCTTCTGCCCCTCCTTACATCTCAGCCCTAATTTCTCGTTATGCACCATCCAGACTCTTGCGTTCTTCTCAAGGATGTCTTCTTTCTACTCCCTTTGTATCTAAAGCCCTCTCCAGCCTTAAACCTTTTTCATTGACTGCCCCTCACCTCTGGAATGCCCTTCCCCTCAGTACCCGACTAGCACCCTCTCTATCCACCTTTAAGACCCACCTTAAGACACACTTGCTTAAAGAAGCATATGAATAGGACTGTGGCTATTCTGAACACATGGCACATAAAGCTTGGCCCCCTGCAGATGCACTTACCAGAACTCCCTCCTACTGTCTCTGTACGTTCTCCCTACCTACCAATTAGACTGTAAGCTCCTCGGAGCAGGGACTCCTCTTCCTTAATGTCTAAAGCACTTATTCCCATGATCTGTTATTTATATTATCTGTTATTTATTGGATTACCACGTGTATTACTGCTGTGAAGCGCTATGTACATTAATGGCGCTATATAAATAAAGACATACAATACAATACAATACAAGTGTGACACTAAAATGCAAATAAATTTGCTTGTGCTAATGCCATAGTAGTTAATGGCAGTAATGGGAGCTAACGTTTATCTGTGTTTAATAGAATCTGGCCTTTTGAAATGTTGAGAGGTAAAATATCATACACAATTAACAATAATATAGATAGAAATATAACTGGAACCTAAGTAATTTAAATATTTAAGAGAAGATTGCTTTCCTATGTGATTTTATTTAAATGTTAACCCTTTCTACTTCTACTATTGCACTTTTAAAGCAAAACTAATGCACTCAATTCACTTTTTGTTCACTTATTTTTGTAATTTTTGATTTGCATAAAAAAATGTAAGCTTGAAATTCAAAGCCTAGCAAACCCATAATCTGTACAGAAAATACATTTTGTCTGTTTAAAATTTCAACTCATTTTATTACAGACAATACCATGAAATCTATATAAATTCCAGAATGCTATTTGGTTTTATTGCTATTCCACTAGTCTGACGTTTTTTTTTTTTTTTTTTTTTTAACGGACACGATTAGCATAATGGAAATAAGTAAATCTTCAGTAAAGATTCTTTATTCCACAGGAAAAAGAGAAAGATTTTAAGCACTACAGATTATACTCTGAAGGCCACTAAAATTGATTTGAGTGAGCAGCTTCACTACTTTTATTACTTAATCAGTGAATGGAAGGGCTACTACTTAAGATTATATATGAGTGAACTAATTTGTGCCAAATCAAAAATCTAGAATTTTAGCCTATTAATTCTAAATGTTCAGTAAGAAACAAATTGTTCAATTACACTGAAAATGCAGTATTTATGATTTAAAAAAGAAGAAATAAATAGTATAGTTTATTGGGGTAAAGTTAAAAACCCAATGGGTTTATAGATGACAAGTAGCAAAAGTTTTTGCACCAGTTAACTAATGCAACACACTAAAACTACCACAATATTTCCCATGGATCCATTGAGAAACATGATAACGCATGCATTTTCTCTAACCCCTCCTTCATTGTTGTACATGTACCCCTTCAGTGGGGTATGCGATTGGTGCTGTACCAAACTGAGCAGAGGGCAATGACATACACTCATAAGGGCCCATGGGGGAGCCATTCTCTTTATGTACACTGTGAGGCCGATTCACAAAGCAGTGATAAGTGGTTTAATGGGCGATAAATGCCTTTACAGCATGATACTGTCTGCTCTGCTATTCACAAAGCAATGATAACAGTGCATTATCATGCTTTAATGAATTTTTATCACCTATTAACAGTCACTGAGAAAAAAGTCGTCCCATAGGCCAGAAAATGGCAAACCCGACATTTTTTGCCAGTAACTGCTGTTCACAAAGCAATGATAAGTTTATCGTAGTATAAAAACTTGCCATATTTTTTCACCAGCTAAAGGCTGGTGGTTTGTTTTGTTATGTCATTGCTTATCTACAACCTTTTGTTAAGGCGTTACCGTCCTTCATTCTAGTTGCAGGGGATCTCCTGACTCAGCACCACGGCATCTCATGGAATCAAGAGTATGTCTGTGTAACAATGGATGTTGTATCCCTGTTTTCAATTATAAGGCATGAGTTGGGATTGGTGGCTGTCCGCCATTTCATAGAAGGTCCAGGCAGTTCAATTCTTAATGCCACGTTTATTATGGAATCAATTTCTTTTCTTCTCACTCACAATTATTTTCTTTTGAGCACTAATTTTACTTACAACTTAGGGGGACAGCAATGGGGACAAGTTTTGCCCCCTACTGTGCCAACTTATTTATGGGGTGGTGGGAAAATAATTTCATCTATAGTAGCACTAACAAATATAGACACAATATTATTTTTTATAAGCGTTTTATAGATGACTTACTTATCATTTAGCACGGTAACACTAACACTTTAAATTCATTCATTCAATGATAGCACTTTGATTTACAATTCACGTATGGTTTTAATGCACATCACATCAGCTCCCTGGACCTCCTATTGTACATTGATATGGATCTTAAAATCCAACCAGATGTGTATAAGAAAATGAATTAAAGGAATTCTTTCCTCAGAGCGGACAGTTGTCATCCCAGGTCGGTCATTGCAGGGATTCCTAAGGGTCAATTCCTCAGGGCTATGATCATGAAGCCCTTAGGACAACACTGGAGGAAGTCAAGAATATTGACAGAAATTCACTTCTTCGAAGAAAAAAGTCTAGAACGAGGGATGGGAGGCATAAGAAATTTGACAACAAAATTTATGGATTGAAAGGGACAAATGGGCACGGGACGGAGGGGCAGGATAAAGAGAGTCCCTTGTTCATCTCACAATTTAATAAAGCAAGTAGTCAAGATCATTCAAAAACATTGGGGACTATTACATCTGGACCCTATTCTTCGTGAATACACAAGTAGGGGCCCGAGATTTGTATATCGCAAGGCAAAGACATTAGCAATGTTTATTTCCCCCAGTGTTGTATCAACACAGTTTAGAATAGGGAAACTTTTGCCACAAGAGGCTCATTCATATGTAGCAAATGCAACATGTGTAAATTCATGAAACCATCCAAATGCATCTTCTCCCACAGTCCACACAAACGCTATCTGATCAACAGTTTTATTAGCTGTAATAAAACTCACGTCATATATCTTGTGAGTTGTGGCTGTGGGAGAAGATACATAGGAAGAACTGTGAGAGTATTAAAAGTTAGGATGCAGGAGCATTATAGACATAAATAAAGAAGGATCTATAGCATCCTGTATCAAAACATTTCACGGAATACGGGAAGGGGGGCCCAGAAAAATTTATCCTTCATTGGCATAGAAAGAATAATCAGGAAAGAGAGGGGAGGGGATATTGTCAAATCTCTTGATTGCAGGGAATCATATTGTATTTTCACGTTAAAAACTAGATATCCTGACGGAATCAATTTTAATGGAACATTAATCATTTTCTTAAATAATATCTACGGAAATATCCCCCTCTCAACATGTGAGAAGATGGGGTTTTTCTCTTTTTTCTCTCTCCTTCAACATGGTTGTTCATTACAGGTTATTCATCACATATGGTTCATCTCTTTGCACGTCCTTCCATTTCCCCCACCCTCCCTCCCTCCCCCTTTCTCTCCCCAGTTCTCTTTCCTCTCCCCCTTTCCCCCCTTCCACTCCCCTCTCCCTTCCCTTCTCTCCCCCTTCCTTTCCCTCCCTCCCTTACCCCCTTCCTTCCCCTTCCCCTCCCCCCTTTTCCTCCATGTACAATATTTCATATATTTGTAACGGGTTTTCTGGCCCGGCCTGACCCACCCAATCTCACATTGGCCCCTGTGGTCTAACCGGTCCCCATTACAGTGTGGTAGTGTCTGGTGGTGCACCTGTTGGCTACAGGACTCCTGAGTCTCCCGCATGATGGTGTGTGGGGAGAATCCGTCCAGACAGGCAGCTGAGGTAGTGTGCTGAGTCCTACCTAGTTCCAGTGCAGCGCCTCCACCTCATCAGGGTCCCTTCGGTCACTTGGGGATGGTCCTGGTGAGGAACTCCTCGGTGGTGCAGCCCCCTGTGCAATCACTTGACTCTTACACACGAGGGTTTCTGTGATCAGCTTCATCTTTATTGATACGGTGGGCTAGCTGCCCTCCACAATGGGGTATCTCATTGTGCCCGTACTTCCCTTTAAAAGGTATTTCGCCTTGATCAGGGATTCCCTATCCCAGTCGGGATATCTTTATTCTGTGCCCGGTCCCTGGACACAGACTCCTACTGCAGCTATTAGAACATAACTGTCTTAACTACTTGAACTTGAACTTGACAGAACTCCTGCCAGAACTAACTTTTAGTCACAGTGCTGTGCCTTATGTACTCTGGGGGCTGACACAACTCTGACATCACCAACCAGGGAGTCAGAGTCTGTGACCACTCCCATCCTTACACAGGGCACATCACCAGGGTGTGAGGGCAAACCTCCATGATTACTGCTGGCATGCCCACAACTTACCAGGCCTTACTGTCAGCAGGAGAGATGACTGTAGCCATTTTACATGACCTCTACATATTCATATTTATTTTTGTATGTATTTCGATCAATACAAGTTTATTTGCTTTTTCCAGTCTCCAAGTGTAATAACAAAATATATACTCTATACGCATATACGTATGGGTATAGTTGATATTATTATTTTTATGGTGACAAATTTTGTTCTACAGTAAGTATTCTGTTTTACATCACCGTCATAGGAAATTTATTACAAACAGTCACATGTACTTGGCCACAGTGTTGAAGTAAGTTTAGGGTTGCTTCAGTTCATTGGAAGTAGTTGGAATTGTCTTAATCCTTATGATGTCTGCACATTTTGTAGCCTTTAATAATTGAGGTTAGATCTTATACATACATGTGGGTTGTTTTATACCCTTATGCATTTACAGTAAATTGATAATGAACAGAGTATATTGTTGTTTTTTTATGTACAAATTCTGGATTGTCAATAAATCTTATTTAAGAGCAAAATTATTGTACTATATGCATTCGTGAGAAGGTTATAAGATAAAAAGTAGTTACTTCACCTGTAGTCTAGGGAGGAGTGTTTTATACATCTAAACAGGACTTGGATTGTATTTGTGAAACATAGTTGTTATTAACATGTTTTTTTAATTTGTTTTTTTTCTTTTAATTGTTGTGTACATTAATATGGATATATTTCATAGTCCATGTTTTTGTTCATATGTGTAAATGGGTGGTGATGATAGGGACCTTTGATGCACAAACATGACATTTCTTGTACATTCAATACTGTGAGGATTTGCATTCTCACAAATGGTTGTATTTTTATTTACATGGTTGTTATGACCACTTGGAGCGTCTGCAGAGTGATGTGAGGGAGAGGTCTTGTTGTGTTCCCTTCCCCTGTTCGGCCGGTACCAATGAGCTGGGAGCTGTGGTTGTCAGGGAGCGGTTACATCAACATGTGTACTCATTGGCTGATGCTCCAACTTTGAGCCTATGGCTCTCAGTTCTTGGGCCCTGGGGGGGGAGATGGGACAGGGGAGTGACGGAACTCCAGCATATCTCCTCAATGTCAGCCATGGAACTTGTGATCGCGCTGATGAGGAGCAGGTTGTGTGCAGTTGCATACACTGGCGCGCACCCATGATGACGTCATGCGTGGGTGCAATGTTTAGGCATGAAAATTAAATTAATTGACTTAATCTCAGTGGGTACATATAGAGGTCCCTGCTATAGAGGTCCCTGCTTACCCCATACTTCTTGATAAAGGACATCTGTCTGAAACGTGTAGGAGTGGTGTACCCTCCGTTTTTATGCTTTTTCCAATCAATAAATAGTTATTTTGCTAAGACCTGCTCTTCTGTTTGCTGGGCGCTGCACACAAATTTCTTTTGGATATCTCTGAATCTGGGTACGGCCGCACGCATAGGAGAGTTCCTGGGGACAACAGTGGGCACACTTATATTTACTAATGGGCCATCCCAATAAGGAGGAGAATGGTATATTTTTACTCACCCCCCACCTTCAGGGAGATATAGAGCCCCCTGCATGGGTTTAAGACTGTTACTGACACACTGCAAGTTATTACTAAGAGTCCCCAGTGTTTGTTCTCCTTTTTATTATTGATTATTTCTATGAAGATAGGACCAAACACTTGAGCACCACCCATTCTCTCTACATACAGTTCTCTATGGTCCAATTTTTTAAACCTATTTCCACGTCTAGTTAATGGTGGGACCATTTCTATGCCCCTACATGTCAATTTTTTGAGATTACCCTGGGGACATTGACATGTTTGGATACCGGATGATTTAGGTCACCCTTTTAATTAGCATAATGTGTTTTCTTATCCTTTGTTTATGATGTCTTATCATCCTACCCATGTATTGCTTCCCACAGCACACAGGTTAGTAGATAGAACACACATTTGGTATCAAAATTAATGAATCATCTAATACGAAAACTTCTGCTTGTGACTGTGGAAGCAAAACATTGGGGAGGCTTGCATATTAACACAAACATTGCAATGACCACAGAGAAAAAAAAAAACATTTGGTTTATTAGTACGTATTAGTTTGGTCTGATACAAAAAGGCTGGGAGAAAGACTGTTCACCAGAGTCTTAGCCTGTTTTAACACCAATGTTGGACCATGGTCTACTTATAGATGGATCTAATTGAAGTATCCCCCAATGTTTTCAGAAAAGTTTCTTAATGAATTGTGCTTGTGCACTGAACTGTGTGACAAAAAGGGGGAGTCACTTCTTGTGTCAACTCTTTTATTTTTGATCAAAGTGGACGCTCTCTCAATACATTTCATTTCCTCCAATTTTTTACCTTAATCAGAAGAATTATACCCTCTATAAACAAATTTTTGGTGCAATTCATGGGACCATTTCAAACAGTCCTCTGTCGAGCAGTTCCTCTTAATTCAGAGGAACTGATCCTTGGGGATTTCTTTTTTCAACGTTTTTGGATGGCAGCTGTCTGGACGCAAAAAAGTGTTGCGTGCATTAGTTGTGGTATGAATATCCATTTGAATAAAAAATTTAAGTCAACATAAAGAATTAAATCAAGATAATTGATATGTTGATAATTGTGATAATACGTGAATTTTAAATTAAAAGTGTTAGTATTTAATAAATCAATTAATTAATAAGTGAAGTAATATCCCCATCCCACACCAAAATCAAATCATCTATAAAACAACGATAGAAAATTATGGTGTGCCTACTGGTATTTCTATCTCCAAACATGCGGAACTGTTCCCACCAACCCATAAAGAGTTTGGCGAATGATGGATCAAAACTTGTGCCCATTGCAGTTCCACTTGTTTGGAGATAGAAATGTATGGATTCTGCATGATCTGTGCTGGGTTTTCACTTCAGTCCAGGTTTTCTGTGTCTAATGCCCTTTCTGCTCTCTGTGGCCATTTTGGGTACGGGCAGCCTGCTTTATAGGCTGCAGTTACCATAGGGAGTCACTGAGCAAAGTTATGTGTGTTTGAAGCTCCTGTCGGTCTTTGCAGTTACACCTCATCCTCTTGCTTGTTTTGAATTCCTGTTGCTAACCCCATACCGTGACCCAGACTTTGCTGCCTTCCACATGCCCTGATCTCCGCTTGCCACTTTGACTATGCAACTCTGCTGCCAATGCTGACCTCTGCCTGTCCCGTGGACTTTGCAACTCTGTCGCCAGCCCTGACCCCTGCTTCCATACTGACTACGGATACTCTTACAGGACTCTGTCCCTTGGTTGTGGTCTGTTTATTTGTATCCTATTTGTACCTGAGGGTCCACCTCCTGATTGAGATGAGCACCATAACATTTTGCTCAGCCAAACATGGACATCGCTGAGGTAGAGCGCCCCGCATCTCTCCAAGGGGAACTACTCTGAAAGCATGAGACATGCCTCGCCCTGCAAAACAAACAGTTTGCACTTATTTCAAGTTGAGTTCAGGACAATTTTACCCGGCTAGAGACACTCCAGGTGGGTTCTACCCCTGCACTGCCCTTACCGGAAGCTTCTCCGGCGCCAGTCCCATCACCCCCTACGCCCATGGAACCACGGATCCCGATGCCTCTGCATTATGAAGGGGACCCTATTGCTTGTAGAGGGTTTCTGAACCAATGCTTGATTCAGTGTAAACTCCAGCCCTCCATGTTTAGCACTCTCTGACCCAGGCTAACATATGTAATTTCCATTCTAACAGATGAGGCCTTGGCCTGAGCTTCCCCTCTGTGGGAGAGAGAATTCCCACTGATCAACGACTCCGTTGCCTTTCTCCAGGCATTTAAAAGAGTATTTGATGCCCCCGGTCACGTCCACTCCTTCGAATCTGACAAGGAATCCATATTGCAGGCCATTATGCCATTGAGTTCTGAATCCTTGCTGCGGAGACGGGCTGTAATAATGAAGCTCTGCTGGCAGCATTTTGGCAGGGGCTTTCTGAGCGTTTAAAGGACTAACTGACTTTTCGGGATATTCTCAAAGATCTGGAGGAACGTACTGCCCTCTGTATCAAAACGGACCACCGGATTTGAGAACGGCAGACCGAGCCAACTCAGTCTCCAAAAACCACAACAATTCGGCTTGTCCCCCACTTTTAGACCCCTCTTTCTACATCTCTCACTGAGGAGGAACCAATGCAACTAAGTGACACCAAATTAACTGAATACAGAGAACTAGGTGACGTATCAGTGGTGTGTGCCTATACAGTGGGCTAAAAGGTCACCGTGTCCGAGACTGTCCAAAATCAGGAAAACCACAATGCCCAGTGAAGGTAAAGGAATATTCTCTGGACATTTCTTCTATTCTTCCTTCATCACAACCTTCACGGTTTCACTCTCCTGGGGATCAGCATCCATTTTCACTCAGGCTTCTGTGGATTCAGGAGCAACAGGGAACTTCATAGACCATACATTTGCAAAACTCCACTCTCTTCCTCTCCGTACTAGTGAGATTCCGTTACCAGTAGTGGCTTTTGCTGGAAGACCTCTGATACCTGGGACCATCACTCTCGAGACTAATCCTTTACTGGTCACAGTCACTATGACTCACATTTTCACAAAGAGTCACTATCATTATACGTGATTTGCTTTCCCTTGACTCCAGTGGTTCTAGGACATCCCTGGCTGCAGTATCACAACCCCAAGATCAATTGGGCGAACAATCAATTCACATCCTCGGGACAACATTGTCATGGATCGTGTCTTCTGGCGGCTCGCACCATCTCAGAGGTTCGGCTACCTAATGAGACTTCCGCATCATGCCTTCCAGTTTGGTACATGAATTTCCCTACGTATTCGGAAAAAAAAAAAAAACAGACAGAGGTGTTACCGCCACATCGATCTTATGTGCAATTGATCTACTCCCAAGGGTCATCCCTCCTCGAGGCCGAACCTATCCCCTTTCGGAACCAGAAACCAAGGCAATGCAGGAATACATTTCGGAGAATCTTCAGTGTGGGTTGTCCGCAAATCAAGTTCTCCTGCTGGAGCGGGTTTCTTCATCGTTTCCAAAAAAGACAGTTCTCTCGGGCCAAGTAATGACTACGGAGGCCTAAATAAAATAACCTTGAAGAAGCAATATCTGCTACCCCTCATTCCTGAACTCTTCGACCGCTTACCCAAGGCTACCATCTTTACCAAACTGGATCTTCGGGGAGCCTACAGTTTAATCTGGATCAGATAGGGTGATAAGTGGAAAAAAGACTTCTATACCCGTGACGGCAACTACGGATATCTTGTCATGTCATTTGGCTTATGCAACTCACCAGCCGTATTTCAAAACTTCATCATAGAGATTTTCCGGGATCTTTTGGACCAATGTCTGGTGGTATATCTGGACGATATTGTGGTGATAGGGGATTAATCAGGCCACTTATAAAGGCATTACACCCGGCTGATTAACCCTAAATTGCGTTGGGACTGAAGGGGTTAACTGTATGTGCACTAAACTGACATTTTCCCCTACACCATCTTTCTGCAGTATTAGAAATATATGTAAACTGTGTCAATTGGTTTTGCGACACAAGGGGGAAATACGAGCGCTAAACCAAGCACTGATTGAAGAAGCGTGGCTAAGTATGGGTGGCCGCTTTGAAGTATAGGGATCACTTTCTAAGCCCTAGACCTCTTAACCACAAGGTCAATTGGATACGTGGTTTGCGGTTCAGCTGAAGTGGTTTTCTGTCAAAATATATCAGTCGCCTTGTTAGCCCCTTAACTTGGAGGGGAACCGCATATTGGCATGGGAAGTAGGTTAAACCGCAAACCACATCACAGCCCGTTCAATTAAGTAAGCTAATTCGCGCTAGAAGTGAGCTAGCACTCTAATTTTTTTGAGTGAAACTAGGCATAAAGAAACCATACACAAACATATAAAGTTTATAATAGTTGTATAAGCAGAACATACTTTTATTAATAAACTGTATTGTACTGATGGTTTTAAATGTAAAGACAGGAAACTTTTTCTGTGAGCCCGGGAAAAAATCCTTTAGCATGCAAATATGTTAAGGGTGAATGAGCTGAGGGAGTTTTCATCTACGTACTTCAGAGGCACCCTGTAGAGTTGGTGCCTCAATATCTATGAGAAGTCCGGAGTTGGAAAGCCTCATCAATCCTAGTTGTTAGGATGGCCAGGATATTGTGAGTGCCAGATACCGGTGTAAAGTATGAGTACTTCACACTTGGTGGCCAAACACCAGATTTAGTGTCGCCAGGTAAGGAGTTGGACCTGGTATGCTAAGGAGCTCAGGTGTGAGGTTAGCGCCTTCTCCGTGCAAACCGGGATGCAACTTCTGCCCTTTTTGCAAAGTACTGGCAAGTCGGGGATAGGTGGGAGAAAGGTTCCCACAGGCGGGATTGGTTATGCATCTATAAAAATGCCTGCTGGCCAGACCTTAGCAGATTAACCTGATTCATCTAAGATTTGACCAAGTTCCAGCGTCAGTGGTTCTGGAGTGTGAGGGGTTAATAAGATTGTAACCAAGGATCATCCCCCTCTTCTGGAATTTGTTAGAGCTAAGGGTTCCCGAACAATACCTGTATGGACTGAACAAACTTTTTCCTTTTGGCGGAAATATAGGGGTGGCAACTTGTGCCCCTATCCATGAACTGCTACATGGATCCTTTTGCGCACCCACTTGCATGCGTGCAGGGGTGCCTAGAGACTTTGTTTCATTACAAGGACATTTGTTTTTGTTCCCCCATCCCAGTGTTTTATTAAGTGTATATTGTGAATATTTGTTTGTTTGTCTGAAAATAAATAAATTACAATTTATTTTACTCAACTTGTGTGCTCAGTCCACAATCTCGGTATCAATTTGTGTATAAGTCTTGGTCTCCCGTGACAGATATTCTTAACTTTTCCGAATATTTTTATCTGTTTGACCGAACATTAGTCACAGGTTATATTGGTTCTCCAAAGACTTCAGGACCACTCCCTCTACGCCAAGCTCGAGAAATGTCAATTCGAACAGAAGAAGATTTATTTCCTTGGGTACTTCATCTCTTCCCATGGTTCTAATCTTCAAAATATGCATGTTTCAAAGGTTTATGCGCCATAAACGTATATGTGTTTTTCTCCCTTTTTCACTGTTTCTGGAGAAATGTGGAAATCTCTCCTTTAAAAAACATTGTCCGCTTCACTAACACAAGTTTTTTTCATATTAATACATTTATAATATCAATTTTCATCCCAATATATTTTATTATAATATTCTGAACACATCTGTATATAGAACTTTTTTTTCTTTATATAACACTTACCTGCCACATGTGGCAAAAGTTGTAACCCACCGACAAATCAAGTACACACCGTTCAGGGTCATTGGGGCATGGGTGGTAGAGAACCGCACATGTGTTGCACATAAGGGTTCTGCTTCTACGAAGGCTGTGGGTGCAAGTTCTGCAAGGGCTGCAGGTGCTGCCTGTGCAGTGGGAAATGATAGGGGGCTGGCGAAACTACGGGATCGGCAGCTACTGTGACTTCTGCGGGAGATACATGTACTATGGTGTCTGTTGGGGTGCAAGCACTGTGGGTACAGCGGGGTCTGTAGGATTGACAGGATTATGGAATCTACAAGTATAAAGGCACTATGGTGTCTCCTTGGGATGCAGGCATTGTGGGTTCAGTGTAGTTGGTGGGATTGGCTAGTACTGTTGTGTTTGTTGGGGTATAGGAACTGTGGTTACAGCGGCATATGCAGGTAGTGTACATGTAAGCAAATACAGGCCATGGTGCCGGTGTTGTGTGGTGTTCAGGACTTTTAGATATTTCTTGTGACATTGTTAAATTGTATATTGCATTGAAACACATGTTAAGTTTTTGGCATGGAGAAGATATTCAGTGCACCATCTGCTGGACACATGCTGAATTGCAATTACATAAATAAACCCCACAAATAAATCTGCTGGCTCATGGCCAAGCCGCTCTAAATAAAGTGTTGCTGCAGATGGAATATCATGCCTTGTCACGGTATTGAAAACAGTAAGTCCGGCTCATCTATATATCTCTTAAATTGATCATTTACTGTATATACTTTTACAACACTCCTATCTCCTCTCTTAAAAAGGAGACCTGCTTTTCCCCCAATTTTTCAAGGTATCTTCTAAGCATCTAAGTTAATATACATTTTTTGTAAATCCTCTTTGTGTAACATTTTCCTTTTTCCTGTGGAATACTGTACAAATGCCATCAGGACAATAGGGCAGACAAAAATATGACAATCCTTGTTTTACAACTACACCTTTCCGATTCTTATTACTTTTGCTCCATAAGTGAATCAGGCTTAAAATATCACTGATGGTGAGAAATAGAGGGTGATTTTTAATGATTAATTTAATTAAAATAAGACACCAATTACCAAAGTTACTCAAAATTGCTACAGATGCATACAATTCTTGAAAAGTAATAGTGTGTCCTCAAGAACCAATTACAATTTTAATGTCCATGGATTAAATTCATATCTAAATTATTTGCAAAAGGTATAAAAATAAAAACATTGAGTAAGATTTCCAAGGGGACAAATCCATACAGATCCTAAAGATTTGATCAGTATTAAATAAATTAATATAATTTAGTTTGGCTTTGACAAAAATAACAAAATATTGCTGATTTATTGCTAACAAATGTAATGCATAATGGATGCTTTCAAATACATCAAATGTACCATAGCAACAAAAATTAGAAACTTTCATTTTTGCACAGATACATCTTACAGTCTTTGTTTCAGATACATTAGACAGTAGTAGATAGAAATCTAACCATAATGTATCTGGGTGGTAATAGCTCCTTTTAGTAGTAGCTTCATTTGTATGCACCTCAGGCAGATGTAGAGCCTCTGCTTATTCCATCAAAGATCTATTTATGAGGTTGTAAAATAGATGAGTTTCTCAAATATTCTCCAAATTAAACTTTTTAAAGTTTAATGTTGGCACACAAGAATAATTACAGTTATAAACCATTAAACATTTAGTGGAAATTTATAGGATTGGAAGGTGAACATTTACAGCTTTGACCTAATATTGTAAATTTCCCTTTGTAAAAGCAGTAGCACAGGATCATTTATATCTTAAAGATTACATTTTAATAACACCAATATTTTCAGACAATATCCTTGAATATTAAAAGATTGCAAACATTTTTATTTATGGTTGATCGACAACGGATGTCAATATATTTATTTTTATGTTACATTAACAAGTGCATACTTGATATCATTCTATTTTAACAGGAGTTACCTTTATCAATGCTCTGACCTAAAGATTTAATAGTATGTCTTTGTTTAGCTCTAGGCTAGTAATTACCACATAATCACAAAACAATGCACCTACTGAATCTCTCAGGTTTTTATTTGTCATGTTATCACTTTTACGTTTGGACAATGCCATAAAACTTCAGCCTTTGGCATGGTTTGAAAGATCTATCTTATATTTGATCTCTCAAGAGAATTCTTATACATCGTTAACTTTTAATTTTCTGAAGTTTTATTTTTCAGGTGCCCAAAAGCTGTGAGAAATCATTCAGTCACAACTAAAAAGTGGATGGTGAGAATTGTTCATTGTAGCATCAATTAAGTAATAAACCCCTCAGAACAGGGCATTACTGGCCAATAATGCCCTGTTCTGAGGGGATTATTACTATTATAGGCTGAATGTAGGCTTATTTAATAAATACACACTTTTGTATAGTTAAATAGATTTTTTTAATTAAAATAAAATGGTAAATACATGAAACCACCTCTATATACGCTTACACTGCAGATATCTATATCCACACACTGCCGCCCCCTCTGTGTACACACACACACACAGACACACACACACACACACACACACACACACACACACACACACACACACACACACACACACACACACACACACACACACACACACACACACACACACACCACCTCTACAGACACACACACAGCAGCTCAACACATACAAACTGCTGCTACACACACACACACACACAAACCACACAGCACCTCTACACACACAAGCACACCACACATACACACACACACACACACACACACACACACACACACACACACACACACACACACACACACACACTGGAGCTCGAGACACACAACACTGCACCTTCTCTACACTCACAACACAGCACCTTTACACACACACACACACAACACAGCAGCTCTACACACACAAGCACACCACACACACACACACACACACACACACACACACACACACACACACACACACACACACACACACACACACACACACACACACACACACACACACACACACACACACATACACACACTGGAGCTCGAGACACACAACACTGCACCTTCTCTACACTCACAACACAGCACCTTTACACACACACACACAACACAGCAGCTCTACACACACAACACAACAGCTCTACACACACACACACACACACACACAGCAGCTCTACACACACAAACTCTGCTGCTACACACATGCTACTCCCATAAACACTGCTGCTGACACTGACACACACACACACACACTGGAGCTCTATACACACACACACACACACACACAAACTTCTGCTACACATACAACAGTACAACACACACACACACACACACACACACACACACACACACACATACACACTGCAGCCACAATAAAAAATGCAGCCACTTACTAAACTTTGCACTCTCCCCCCCACCTCTACACACAACACAGCACAACACAGCACCACTACACACACCCCACTGCACCTCTATACACAACACAGCACCTCTACACACACAAACTGCTGTTACACACACATGCTACACCCATAAATACTGCTGATGACACTGACACACACAGCCACAAACAAACTGCAGACAGCCACTTACTTCTTTGCAGGCACAATCTCCCCCCCCCCCCTCACAATTCAACTGAATCTGTTCAGAAAATCTCAGTCAGCTCAGGAGGGGGAGGAGTCAACCCATGGCTGATACTTCCTGACCAATCCCCTACCCTGTCTTAGAGCTCTAACTTCATTCTAATCAATCCCTTGCCCTGTCTCAGCTGTTCTGAAAGCTGATTGGCTGGAAATAAACACATTGAAAACTGCACTTTGCAAGCTGCTAAAATTCCGGGCATTACTGATTGGATAATGCCCGGAATTTTAACCAATCAGAGAGCAGGGTTTTCAATAATGAATAAAGAATTTTACTGCTTTAGCCTATAATACATGTTAATTCAAGAGCTGCTGTACAAACAATTGTAACTTGATGGACGTAGAAAATTAGAAATATGGGGAAAAATCTGAATCCCCTGAACTCCACAATTTCTGAACAACCTGAATCACAGCTTTGCCCAATGTGACTGATGTCAGTGTGGTCACAATACAAACCCTGATTTCTGACTTGGACTTGAGAGAAATTAAACATGAATGTTTGTTCTTAATTACATTTCCAGCCTTAAGGGTGTACCCTTCTCTCATACCTACCATTTAGACTCAAGGAGGGAATATGATAGGGTGGTGTAGGGGACAGACATATATATTTATATGAGAAATATATATATATATATATATATATATATATATATATATATATATATATATATATATATATATATATATATTTCTCATATAAATATAGTGCAGAGTAAATGAATACTTCAGTATTAGGTGATACATTTTTTATTTGGTCTAACAATTGATATTTAAAGACAAGCTTTCAAGTTTTATCTCTCTTCCTTAGGTGAGCAATACTGATTTAAAACATATTCGAGAAGTTTAACAGAGCTGTTAAAATCCAGATAACAAACTAAGGTAGAAGATGTGTAGATGTCAAGGTCAAATTGAATGGTAAATAAACAGATGGAATAATAAATGGAATAATAAATGGATTAAAGTGAGAAATGTTGGAGCATGAAGAACCATACTGTACATCCATCAGTAGTGCGAAGCGGTTGGGGTGCAGTGGCAGACAAGAGTTTGATATGTAAAATGAACAGAGGCTGGGATAAGTCTTACAAAACATTATGATAGTATGTAAGAAACCACATATCAACATAATGTCCTCTAATTTTAGTGTCAAGGAGTATTATCATTTTTAGTTCAAATGTTCTCCATTCTTTAGTGGTTTTAAACTTTCCTTTGAAGATCTGAATTTTTAAATAATTTATGGAAAGATCTGTCTGTGAGAAGTGGTGTCCCATTCTACATGGTGTATTATTGTGTCTGTGTAGTTTCATTCTGGTTTAACATTTTGGGCTGGTTTACCCAATGTAGCATTCTTGGGGGTCTATGCACAAAGCAGCGGAAAATTGCATTCGCCAGGGTTTGAATTCGCCATGTTTTTGGCGTGTTAACCTCACTGTATGCAGGAAGGGACGAATCCCTGGCGAATGAATGCACCACCACCATTTGAAATAATGGCGAGTAACCTGTGGCGAGACAGGCTGGCAGACGAGAAGCTGCTGAGAAGCCGTCCCCTGCCGAGATGTGTCTGCAGCAGAGAGAGATCCTCCGCCGCTCTCTCTGCGCAAACATCGGCACATTAAAAATTATTTTAAATCCAATTTTATTCATAGTGTAGATGTGCAGGGGGTATCCGGACATGAACCGCATTGGTTTCAGGTCCGGGGACGCCCTGCTTCCCGAGATACAGACCCCATTATGAGGTGCCGGTATCCCTCTGCATTTAAATGTCCCGATCATAAATAAATATATTTATAAATCTGCAACAACCCCTATACCCCCCTAACATACACATATATGCACATCAATGATACTATAGGCAGGCAGGGGCCCTTGGGTGTTCCCCCCAGGCCTGCAGTACCAATTGAGTGCACCCCAAAATAATTACAACACATACATACACCCCCCTTAACACATACAGTATAGTAATGTGCAAAATTACTATTATCCACATATGGATAATAGTGAATTTGCCCATTTAAAATACATAAAGAACAATCAAAATAATAAATACATATAGTACTCACCCATTTCCGGCTGACACGATGAAGGCCATCCTCATCTTCATCACCATCAATGCCCCCTCCGATGCTGCAAAACATGAACAAGAATGAAAATAGCCAATGTAATGTCCCCTAACCCCTTTATCAGTAGCGGTTCTTCCCCGCACACTACGGGTCTGAGGTGCCCCCACAGATGTGTGGCCACTGGTTCTTCCCCGCATGTGTCCCCCGTGGACCACGCAGCCTGATACCCATGAGAAGCCCGAGGATACCGCAGGTGGTCTCCAGAGGTCTCTCGCAGAACCAAAAGGAACAAACCCTGTATGTTAAAAAATAAACCTGACCTATACATTAAATACATAAATTCCTCCCCCCCACACATACAGTACAATAATGTGCAAAATAACTATTATCCAGATATAGATAATAGATTATCTGACCATTATTAAACACATTAACTAGCATGATAACATGAATAAAGTTCTGCTTACCTCAGCAATAAGAAGCCCCCTCGCCAGCAACATCCTTGTCCTCCGTTGCCAACAAAATACATTGCCAATACATAGCAATTACATTCTGCGATCAATTAACCCCTTAATCACCGTATCGGTAAGAACGGCAAATGTAATTAAGGGGTTAAGCCAACCTTGCCCAATACCCACCCTTCACCCATTCATTTATACAATGGCTTCATCATGCAACTCTCTCTTTCTCTCTCTCTCTCTCTCTCTCTCTCTTTCTCTCTCTCTCTCTCTCTCTCTCTCTATATATATATATATATATATTATATATATATATATATATATATATTATATATATATATATATATATATATATATATATATATATATATATATATATATATATATACACACACACATGATGAACCAATATAAAAATAAATGTTTAAAGGTTATCAAAAACATGCTCTAATAAAAATACCATTTCTCCATATCATCCACAGTCAAATAAAATCCTATTTCCTAAACATATCAAATGTCATCTTCCAATCTAAAGCATCAAATGCCAATCAAAACATCACCATGTACACTCTTCAAATCAATGTTAACAATACAATATTCCAAACAAAATACCATTAAATAGAAACAAGTATACTATTAAATCCAAGAAAAGTCACATAAATCAGTTAGCATTCATTAATCACATCCCAAAACAATTAAAATACCATCCATACCAATTACACAATTAACTATTGCAATCGTTAAACAGAACAAGTTACCATCAGACAAAATATAAGTACACCAAAAAATACAATATACAAAAGCAAGCCTCACCATGACCTAAAGTACACCATACAAGACCAAAAATTACATCTATCTAATTCGAAAACACATTACACACACATTTATGCATAGCAGCATAGCCAAATCATTTAAAATAATGCAAAACAAGCTTTTCCAACAAAATAATTTCATACCCTGTATGCATATATCGATCTAGACATACATACATACATACAGTGGCAAGAAATGATGTTCCAAAAAATAAAAAATAAAACACATGTAAAAAAACAAATAAACATATACAAATTTAAAAAAATAACATTTCTTTTGTTCACTTACCATTACTTGACCCACTCACTGACTCTCGTTGAACAGCTTGCTCTCGAACCAATCCACGCACAGGAACACATAAAATAATAAACCATAAAATAATAAACCTTAAAATAATAAACCAAAACAATCCACGGGTCTTCTATTTGTAATCCATCTTCATCTGTATTCTTCTTTCTTGTATCTTCTTCCGTTCTCTTCTGGGGTCTTCTTCTCTTCTTCGGCCACGCCCTGGTCTTCTTTTTCTTCCGGAGGTCCTTCCTCCTCGGCGTCTGACTTCAAAATGAGACGACATAGGCTTTTATAGGTTTTATAGGATTTTGCTGGCGACGGGGGCTTCTTATTGATGAGGTCAGTAGCACTTTATTTATTTAAATATGCTAGTTAATGTGTTTAATAATTGGCAAATAATCTATTATCCCTATATGGATAATAATTATTTTACACATTATTGTACTGTAGGTGTTGGTGGGGGGGATTGATGTATTGAATGTATAGATCAGGTTTATTTATTTTACATTCAGGGTTTGTTCCTTTTGGTTCTGCGTGAGACCTCTGGAGACCACCTGCGGTATCCTCGGTTATCTCACGGGTATCAGGCTGCGTGGTCCACGGGGTACACCTGCGGGAAGAACCAGTGGCCCCACATTTGTGGGGACACCGCGGACCCGTAGTGCCCACCCTTGGGTCCCCAAACCGCCGTGGGAACCACCCGAGGCCCCACAGACACCTGTGGGTCTGACCCGGTGCTCCCAGACATTCGCGGGCCTACCGTGGAGACCCAATTGTGGCCCACGGTGACCCGCGGAGACCACCTGGTGGGCCATGGTGCCTGGCGGGACCCACCAACAGGCCTCCAGAATCTGTATGAAACAAGTTGCTGGTTACCTGTAGGTCTGTGAGGTGACCCGTCAGTCTCACCAGGGACTCGCGTGGGCCTGGGGTATGAACCCTGTATGTAAAAGGATAAATCATGTATTTATGGGGGGGCACAGGGGGTGGGTTATGTATTTAATAAATAGAATGATGTGTATTGTGAGGCTGTGTATTGTTTTTATTGTGGGGGATGGGCTCCAAGGGTTGTGGGTAGGCCCCCCGGCTGGGTAGTGTGTGAGGGTGGTTAGGCTTCACATTGTAGGGGGTTAGTGGGGGAGGGTGTGTAGGCCTCCCGAGTGGTGGGTGAGGGTGGGTTAACCCCTTAATGACTGTAGCGGTTAATAACCGCTATGGTGATTAAGGGGTTAGGGGACATTACATTGAATGTTTTTATTATTGATTCTGTTTTGCAGCAGCAGAGGGGGCATGGACGGTGATGAAGATGAGGATTGCCTTCATCGTGGCAGCCGGAAATGGGTGAGTGCAATATGTATTTAATGTATTTATTGTTCTTTATATATTTAAAATGGGCATATTCACTATTATCCATTTGTGGATAATAGTAATTGTGCCCATTACTGTATTGTATGTGTTAGGGGGGGGTTATTTCTTTATAAGTATGTATGTGTTTTGACATTAATTGGGGGGGGCACAGAATTGGTACTGCAGGCCTGCGGGTAACACCCGAGGGCTCCTGCCAGCCTCTAGTATCATTGATGTGCATATATTTGTATGTTAGGAGGGTATAGGGGTAAATTATATATATATATATATATATATATATATATATATATTTATTTAGTGTGGGGCTGTTGTGTGTGTATTTTTTTATTGTGTGTAGCGGGGGTGAGTGAAGGGGGTATTTGGCCCCAACGGTGGTTGTGTAGGGCTTGCAGGTGGGTAGCAGGAGGGCTTAACCCCTTCATGACTGTAGCGGTATTAATTGCTACGGTCATGAAGGGGTTAAGTGCACCTGCAAACCCCCCCGCAAGCCCTAAACAAGCAACAAGGGCCAAATACCCTTTTCACCCACCACCACTACCCACAATAAACCTGGCACGGCGGCTTAACCCCTTCATTGCCTTAGCAGTTAGCTGCTAATGTTATGAAGTGGGCTTTAAATGCATTTTTCCTGCCTCAGATGCATGCCGGGGGGCTCCGGTGCTGGTATTAATGGTATCAGCTCCGGAGACCCCCGGCATCAATCCCAGCCAGGAAAAAGCCCTGATTTTTTTCTAAGTGCCGATCCGCCGCTCATCCGCAGCCTCTCACCATCAACTTGCCTACTTTTTGTGGCGTGCCGATTGGCATGAAAAACACCATTCTAGAGTGGCGCAATGCTACCTCCCACTACTAGAATTGAGCGTGGTTAAAAAAATGGCTTGTTGTGGCGCAAAGTGCCTTTTCGCCGCGCCGATGGAGGAAAAAAAACGCCAAACAGCTTGGCGTTTTTTTTTTTTTTTTGCCAAGTTTTCGCCCCTTACTGAATAGGGGTATGCATTTTTGGTGTAAAACGGGTGAGAAGTGCCTTTCCACCGCTTACTTCATGACCCACTTAGTATGCTATATTTGTGACTGGCTGTGGGATCTTGGCATACTGATGCAGCCACTTGTATCTATCAGTTCCAGCAGATCATGTACTGGTGTGCTCACTGGCTCCACCCGCAGGCGCACATGTGCGGTGTGTCTGGCATTGATAGCTAAGTGTAAACAGAGGAGTGGTGAGGCTGAGCTGCTGCACAGTGATGACAGGGCTCCCATGCGCCTACAGTACTCCCGTTTTTAATTACAATCAGCTGGTTCTTGATTATGCACACAGGTGGGTGATGGGTATATATGTTTTCCTTGGGCAGTGTTCTCCAGCACGCCCCTGAGGAAGGTCCTGTACAGGACCGAAACATTGGATTTATATGTGCCTGCTTTTTTTCTAATACACTTTTGCAATATACCTTGAGTGCTGTTTTTTGTCTCCTTGGTGGGACACCTGGTTTCCTATATATATATATATATATATATATATATATATATATATATATATATATATATATATATATATATATATATATATATATATATATATATATATACTGACTGCACTGCACACAGATAATGAGTATAACATGACCACACAATTATTTCCCTATTTATTATTATCCTCTATCTACTCTATAATTCTTGATGCAATACCTCAGATATACTACATACAGTACATTGTATCATTAATATGTCAGTGAGTTGACTGTATAACCCTGTTTTGATATAATAATATATATATAGCCACTATAAAAAAATACTATTTCCAAATAAAATAATTCTCATCTTCCAATCAATATCTAACAAATGCAAATCAAAACATTGAATTTATACTGTATACATGATGCAAAGAATCTGTGCATTATGTACACTATGCCAATCAATGTTAACAATAAACTATTCCAAAAATATACAATTCTAAATAGTATACATGTTTGTATGGAATTGTATATTTTTTGGAATAGTTTATTGTTAACATTGATTGGCATAGTGTACATAATGCACAGATTTTTTCCATCATGTATACACTGTAAATTCAATGTTTTGATTGGCATTTGTTAGATATTGATTGGAAGATGAGAATTATTTTATTTTGAAATAGTATTTTTTTTATAGTGGCTATATAATATTGTGATTTTCATATGCAAGGTGATGTATTGATTTGGAGAAGTGGTATTTTTATTTGTGCATGTTTTTGTTAACCCTTAAACATTTCTTTGTATATTGGTTAATCATGTGTGTGTATATATTACAACATGGCTACAAAAGAAACCTGGTGTATATAAATGTCATGGGTGCATTAATTGCGTTTTTGTGCAGATTGGCCAATCCTACGCCCATCCCCACAATGGGAAACCTATACACATCAAGACTTCCATGAATTGTGAGAATAGATTTGTTGTTTATTTCATCAGATGTGCTTGCGGGCTTTATTACATATGCAAAACTAGCCATATGTTCAAAAGCGCATGGCTGTCCACAGGTCTACCATTAGAAAAGCACTTATGGACCAGAACACAGAGGAGGATTACAAACTTCTTCTGGTGGCTAGACATTTCAGACACGACAAAAGAAAGAGAACAGCGCAAAAAAACCCTCATAGTGTAGTATATTTTAAAAAACAATTTATAAGTAAAGGGTGAGTATTGCACGTACAGCAATTAAAATTTACATAGCATGACATGTTGGGGACATGTTACCCATCTGTATACAGCAAGTCACGATCGCGATGTGGGACTTAGTATCCTTCCTCTGATGGCAAGGGCACAGGATCTTGGAGGCCAGCTGGTAGTTGGGGTTCCCTCTTGGGCCCTAGCGGTATCACCGCCATCGCCGTCCGTTCAGAGGAGGTCTTCTAGTTCCGGGTAAGTCCACGTTAACGTCTGACGTCATCAGATGGCGTTTCTTGGTGTCAGAGTCGCGTCGCGCTGAGTAACGCTGCTGGGTAACGCTGGGTAACACCGAACCGGTACCAAGTCCCACACTCAGCAGTGTAAAAGGGAAATACCACAGTGGGTAAAAAGAATACAGGAACGCGCCCTCTCCTATGCGTTTCGTTTTGAAAAACTTCTTCAGGGATATTGGAGGAAGTTCCGGGGCGCTTCTTGTACCCTCAGGTCTCCCGCGATTGGCCGCACTGAATTGGTCCAACCCACATCACCTGGAGGGACATAACCCATCCAGTGCTGGATAAAAATCAAGACAGGCGGCCCCTCACCTGGAGATATGAGGGGACGGCATAACAATTAACATTACAAATAACAATTTTATTATAATATCATACAGTAAAACAAGATGCTTCAAAAATAAGTGCTCTAGAAATAAAGAGACAATAATTAGTAACATTCAAATTTTAAAACACATACATAGAATACTCTTGCCTATTGCTTAATGTTTAAATGATATGGTCTACGTTAAAAAATAACACATAGACAATAAAAGAGAAATCGTTAAAGGAATGGTTTAAAATAATTTGGTTTAAAAAGGTTAAGAGAGAGAGAGAGAGAGAGAGAGAGAGAGAGAGAGATTATATTATTATTATGATGTGCAATAAATCGTTGATTGAAAATAACAAATAGAATATAAAATAAATTGTGAAAATGAAAAAATAAAATAATAATAAAAAATAATAATAAAAAATATATATATAAAGATTATATAATAAAATAGAACATTTATGGACTTGAACCGTATGCAGCAATAAGCTGTGTATCCTACTAGCCAGCTACTCTAACATAAAGTGACTATCAGTGACCAGCACATTGACCATAGCCCAGAGGGAATGCAAAGCATTCAACCCAGACCTCTGGATGAAAACTCAAGGGAGTGATCATACTATGGTACTAATGTCAATGTGATCATTGTGTCCTTTTGGATAGGTCGTTTCCAAGATGAACATCCAATATGTTTCTCTTGTACATAATTTTTGAAAACGATCTCCTCCCATATAGGAGGGGGGAATGAATTCAATACCCATAATGGAGAGGGACCTTGGATCTTTGTTATGATTAGCACAAAAGTGACGGGAGAGGCCGTGAGTCTGACATCCATGTATAATATTACGCCGGTGCTCCAAGAACCGTGTACTTAGAGCCCTTGATGTTCGGCCTACATATTGTGTACCGCATTCACACGAAATGAGGTATACAAATGTGCTGGTCATTGATAGTCACTTTATGTTAGAGTAGCTGGCTAGTAGGATACACAGCTTATTGCTGCATACGGTTCAAGTCCATAAATGTTCTATTTTATTATATATTCTTTATATATATTTTTTTTATTATTATTTTTTATTATTATTTTATTTTTTCATTATCACAATTTATTTTATAGTCTATTTGTTATTTTCAATCAACGATTTATTACATTTCATATATTTTTTAATACATATAGCATCATACTATTCACACTTCATTTCCTATCCCCTCCCCCCACCCCCCCTCCCAATTTTTATTTAGTTCACTTCATTATATATTTATCATTTTATACATATCACCAATTATGCAACATTTTCATATAGTAGTTCATATGATTCTTCAATATAAATACACATATACATAGCCATCAATCACAACACACATATTAACAAAATGCAGGTGGTCCACGTCGGTCCTTCTCCTACCTTTGCTTTGCTGTTAACTCCTCTGGCTCCAACCGAAATCTCCAAAAAAGGTACTATTAACTATTATTAGTATCAGTAACAATGAACTGAAATTCCTCACTAGTTAATGCTTTCTTCTAAACAATTCTTCTCCAAGACCTAATCTATATCTGGTAACATGCTTCTGTATTTTAAGCCTATGGTTATTTAATTCAAACCTTAATTGTCATACTGACTCTTAAATTGATTTTAGTTCTAAACTCCAATTTTTAATATAATTTACAAATGTTATTCATTACATATGCTTTTGTATTTCAAGCCTATGGTCATTTAATTCAAATCTTAATTGCTATACTGACTTTTAATCAAGATATTGATTTTTTAGTTTAAAACTCCAATTACTAATTTACAAATTAAATGTTATTCATTACACATGCTTGATATACAAAACCTCTTTCCATTGACTCAATGGGGTCTTCATGATACATTCACAGTGTGTCTATATGTGATGTACCTGTCCGATAATATGTTAACGATGTATACTAATTGATAAACAAGTTTCATTTTCTAATTATTGGCAAACCTATTACAAGTATCTCCCTATAAATATCATGGTGGGTAGCTTGGAGGGTAACCCCTGAAGAAGTCACTATCCGTGACGAAACGCGTAGGGCGTGACTAGCTTGAGACCGCCATTTGCCCACGAGCATCGAGGCCTGCTGCTGCCAGAGACTCTTTCCTTGGTGTGTATCAGACGGCTCCAACACAACCCAACCATAGAGGACCTGGAGGACCTTTGCTGTCTAGAGGGTCCCTTCCCAGCCGAACACTGCATGTGAGCTTCCGCTTCCGGTTTACCGGCTCACCGGCTACACGAGGGGAGTCACGTGACGACGCCAGGACTTGGAGCTACACAGAGAGGAGCGAGTCAACGGCAAATGAGAGCCAATCTCATACACGCTATTTATTGCTTTATCCTTGTGAGTGGGCATTTGTCAAATTTTATGTTCCTTGAAATACAATTTTTATTATGTTAATGCACTAGGTGTGGGCCTGTTTTTTTTTTCCGTTTTTTTCAGACATGTACAGGGACTGGTGATCCCTTTAAATGGGCAGCAAGAACCTGGTGCACTTATCATTGGAACAGGACTTTTTAAATATTGAAGTTTTTTTTGTATTTTTTCATTTTTTACTTTTTCACTTTTTAAAAATTTTGTGTTATTAAAACTGTTAGCAGTCCAAACCTATAGAGGTTTTTTAATTAAGTTATAAATAGTGAATTAGTCTACACTGCATTGCATTTTTTAGTCTATATCAATGTGTATTAGTTTTAAAACTAGTCACCCCACCAAGCACCTTATATGATTAGCTTAACTGGTTCTTTTTTACAAATTAGTTATATATAGAGGAGCTACTTCATTCTTTTGTTAGTTTTGTTATATATATATATATATATATATATATATATATATATATATATATATATATATATATATATATATACACATGATGAACCAATATACCAATAAATGTAGAAGGGTTATCAAAAACATGCTGTACTACAAATACCACTTCTCCATACAGACACCAATAAAATCAATTTCCTTTAATAATCCAATCTGATCTTCCAATCAAAATCCTCAAATGCCAATCAAAAGCCTCAAATGCCACTCAAAACATTGCATTTACATTGTATACATTATGCATACAATCTATGCACCATGTACAGTACATTCTGCAAATTAATGTTAACAATAACATATTCCAAACAAAATACCAATACATCCAAACAAGTATACTATTTAAACCAATCCAGTAACCATAAATCAATTAGCATTCATTAATTAAATCACTAAACAATTGACATTCCACCCATAACAATTAAACAATTAAGTAATTCAATCGTTGAACAGAACAAGTTATCCTCAGACAAAATATAAGTACCAAAAATAATTCAATATACAAAAGCAAGCCTCACCCGACCTAAAGTACACCATACAATAGCAAAAAGTATATCTATCTAATTTTAAAATACATGACACACACATATATGCATAGCAGCATAGGCAAAATCAATTTAAACACAGCAAAACAAGCTTTTAAAACATCATCATTTCTTACCCTGTATGTATATATTGATCTAGATATACATACATACATACAGTGGCAAGAAATGATATAGCAAAAAAATTAAAAAATACACATGTAAAAAACCTTTAAAAAAATGAACAAGTAGGGGCGTGCCGATGACGTCAACCAGAGCAGTCAGGTAAAGGGAGAGCTTCGGAGATCCGCTCAAATAAACACTTTAAAAAGGCACTTTTCCACCGGCAAAAAATTCACTAAAGAACCCCTCTCAACCCCTAAACACAGAGGCATGTCGAACAAGGGGAAAAACCAGCCAGCCCAGGGGGTTAGCAAGTACCTCACTCCCGCGAGGCAGGGCGCTGAAGCGGGAGGAAAAAAACAAGATGGCGGATCCCCGCCCGGCGCACGAGGCAAACTGGGGCTGCCTGACCCCGCAAGCCCCGATGAAAGCCTTCCCCGGACAGGGAAATCACAAAAGCTTTCCTTCAGGAGCTACATGCTAAACTACAAAGATCCCTCCAGGCTCACCTTGAGGACGCGGTCACGGAGATCAAACAGGACATACAAGGCCTTCAAGAGCATACTACAATGCTGGAGAATAGGCTTGAAGAGGCCCTAAAACATCAGTCTGATGCAGACGAGGAAATATTTTGTCTGCGCCGGGAAATCCATTCGCTACGGATGGACTAGAGGACCAAGAAAACCGGGATCGCCGCCAGAACTTAAGGATCCGCGGCATCCCGGAAGCGGTCCAGCCCGGTCAGCTAAAAGAGTATCTAACGGACCTGTTCACCTCAATTTGTGCAGACCTGGATCAACGAGATATGGAGATCGACAGGGCACATAGAGTGTTGGGGCCGCGGTCTGACGACGTGAACCGCCGACGCGATGTGATCATCCGCTTCCATAGTTACTCTACTAAAGACAAGCTCATCGGAGCGTGCAGGGAGAGAGACACAGTTCTGTTCCGTGGCGAACCACTCCAGGTCTACAATGACCTGTCGAAATTAACGGTCAACCGCCGAAAGGAAATGCGTCCCCTCACACTGCTCTTGCGGGAGAAGGGCATTAAATACAAGTGGGGATTTCCCTTTAAGCTCGTTATAAATAACAAAGGGAAGTTCCTCACGATTCGCTACCCCAAGGACATGGAACAAATGGCGAAAGCCCTGGGCCTTACCCTACTGCTTCTCCGAGCCTCTGAATCATCTAGGAACCGGCCCAATGAAATGGGGGACCCGCCAGTAAGCAGAGACAAACACGAGATAGTTATGCAACCGCCACGCTACTTACATACTCTGATGCCCCCCTGGAGTTGTAAACATTTTCCTGTGTTAACAAAATGGAGACACAGAGCGCCTCACCTTCTTAACAGACGCCCTGGTATTGATTGGAAAGGCCGAAGCTGATGATGCCCTCCAGCATGATCCACCTCCGTTTGACGGCACCACACCATCCTACACGGGACTAACCGCTGCAGACGTCCAGACACTGAGAGGGCCTGCCACGAGGAATATCCAGGCAGCTGACAAGGTGCAACCTACATCAGGCCCTGCTCCGCTCTTCTCCCCTCGGCCGAGGGGGGCCCGGAGTCTCAACCCCCACGACACGGAGAGACAGCTACTGTGCTTCCCGGGACCCGCCGTGGAGTAAGACAGCACCTCGGGACACTTTAAACCCTGATCGCCGCTTCCCAGTGACATCCGTCAAAGACGCCTAATTGACAGGGTCTGTAGTGAGGAGCTATATATAAGCTCAGTTAGTTAGAACTACCCCAATTACCCCAAGTTATTCAAATTTTCCTGGTTAAGTAGAACGTAGATTGTTGTTATAGAAAACTAGAATTATAGGGCAAAGATCCCCCCCACCCTCTCCCCACTCCACCCCCCCCCCCACCCCTACCCCCTTCACCCCCCCTCCCTCCCCTCTGCCCCCCCACACCCCTACCCCCCACCCTCATACCCCTCCCCTTACTCACGTCCCCCGCGTCCCCCCCTTTTTGTTTTTCAACCTCCTCCCCCCCTCCCCCCCCATAGACTCATAGATCCATACTCAAATGTTAGGTCAAAACATTGAAAAACGATTCAGCATGGTTAAGGCAGGAGGTCAAAGAACCCTACAAATGTTATATGTGAATTATTTGCAAACAACCAAGTGTAAAGTATATAATGCTTGAAAGGTATCTTTACCATTAATGCAATTCATACCCCTCCCCGTCATACCCCCTCCCCCCCCTCTTCGCAAGAGGTGACACAGGTCCATGAGACTGAATGTCCTAAATCTACTCATTCACGGTACACCGCCTTGATATCCCAACAACCAAGGGTGCCTTGGTAAGACTGACCCGGACAAAAACAAAGACACCCAAGGGTCTCCACCCTGCCCGAACCTGCCGGAGGTCGTTACCGGACCCGCCCCCAAGGGTTTTAAACCCCACTAGCCGGTCTTTAGTTAAGACCGGACCTTAACCTTTTAGACCCCGTTAGGGTCGACTTTCTTTCCCTCTCTCTATCCCCGCTGTTACTGTCCCAGCGGGCCCCCCCCCTTATCCTCCCTCCCGCCCATCCTGGCTGACCACTTCTAATCCTAGATTAACAAAAGAATACACTGATTCTCGATATTTGGCAGACTCCTCACATGTACCTAAACTCGCCTGTCCCTATTGAGAAGGGAGAGCTCTTACAAACTAGTAGGAAACTTAGATAACATGGCCCATCAGAGGGCAATAAAAATTGTCTCCTTGAACGTCAAGGGCCTACATAATAATAGGAAGAGGAGACTTGCTCTCTAGGAGATAAAAAAAAGTCTGGCGGCGATGTTGTTTTCCTTCAGGAGATGCATTTCACATCTCAAGACCCACCCAAAACATTACAAAATGCATATCCGATGAGCTATTTCTCATCATTCAGTAGTAAACGTCGGGGGATTGCCATTCTGATTCGTCAGGGCGCCCCATTTAATCTGACAAATGTAAAGGCAGATCCAGAGGGAAGATTTATTGTAGTCTACGGCTCACTTTCGGGCTTGGCAATCGCCCTAGTTAACCTCTATGCCCCAAATGAGAACCAGACAGAATTCTTAAAAAAAGTTCTGGAAGAAATTGACCCAAATTATATGTCCTCACTACTCGTATGGGGAGACCTTAACATGGCTCTCAACCCGAATGAAGATAAATCGAGCAATCCAGGACGACAACATTCCACCCAGTCCCAAAGACTGGGGAAAAATGTTAAGATATTATGGGCGATTTTTCTCTGGTGGACATTTGGAGAACACAACAGGGGCAAAGGGATTACACTTTTTACTCGGCACCTCACCATACCTATTCTCGTATTGACTATTTTCTTGCAACCAAGAATATCCTAGAGGCCGCTACCAACTCGGATATAGGCACTATCACGTGGTCAGACCATGCTCCCATCACCCTGACCCTATCTATCCCATTTGTCAAATCGGTCTCGTATAACTGGAAACTGAACGACTCCTTATTAAATCACACCGAGATAGTGAAGGAGATCAAAAAATCCCTTAAGGAATATTTCAGAATAAACGAGGGTTCAGTCTCATCACCGGCAATCCTGTGGGAAGCCCATAAGGCGATAATTCGAGGAAACTTTATCTCAATTGCCTCCCACAGGAAGAAAGCAAAAATCAAACTAACCAAAGAGCTTACAGACAACATCATCAAATTGGAGCAGCAGTACAAAACTAACCCTTCTCTGAGAATTTATAAACGGCTGACAACTGCTAGAAACGATCTGAAAGTGATCCAATTGGAAAATGTAGAAAAGGCTATCAAATGGACGGGTCAGAGGTACTATGACAAAGGAAATAAGGCCGATAGACTTCTTGCTAGTAAGTTAAGAGGAGTACAAAAAAGGTCACAAATAACGGCGATTAGGAATGGCTCTGGTGAACGAGAACGAGAAAAAAATAGCAGAGGAATTCACCAAATTTTACACTAAATTATATAATCTAAGGGCTCGCTCTACTAACCCAAGTACTACTGACTTATCGTCAGCTATAGACTATTTAGATAATTGCGAGCTTCCCTCACTAACGGAGGAAGAAAACGCTAGACTGAATGCAAAAATAACGATAGAAGAATTGACGGCAGCCGTAAAGGCATCTAAAATTTTCAAAACACCGGGCCCAGACGGTTTCACAAATGTCTACTATAAGAAATTTCTTCCTATACTATCCACCCAATTATTGAACTTGCTCAACTCATTTTTGGAAGGAAGTCCTATCCCACCTTCAATGTCGTCCGCTAATCTGGCTATAATACTCAAAGAAGGGAAGGACCCTACCCAATGCGGAAGCTATAGACCAATCTCATTGTTGAACAACGACCTCAAATTGTATAGCAAGATTTTGGCGAACAGACTTAATCCTATTCTACCGAGATTAATATATACGGACCAGGTCGGATTTGTCCTGGGTCGTCAGGCCTCAGACAATACCTGCAAGATAATTAATATAGTCGACCATGCCCATATGACACGTTCAAAAGCAATGTTACTGAGCTTAGATGCAGAGAAGGCATTTGACAGAATTGATTGGCTATTTTTAGACCAAACACTGATAAAATTCGTCTTTAAGGATTCGTTCTTAGAGGGAGTCCGGGCGCTCTATCAAAACCCGTCTGCCACGGTTCGACTAACAGGAGGAGGCTTCGAGAGGTTCCAAATTAAAAATGGAACACGGCAGGGGTGCCCCTTATCCCCCCTTCTTTTTTCCCTCACGATTGAACCACTAGCGACCAAAATACGGAATAACCCAAATATATAGGTATTGTCATTGGAAAAGAACACTACAAAATCTCCCTATTAGCTGATGATATCATTCTAACTTTGACTAAACCCCAAACTTCCCTTCCTAACCTTCAAAAGGAACTGATGGATTTTGGAAAGGTATCAGGATATAAAATAAACAGCAACAAATCAGAGGCCCTAAAACTTAGCCTCCCAGATCCCGAAGTAAAACTACTCAAATTAAATTTTAGCTATAGATGGTGCTCTTCATACATTAAATATCTGGGAATTAATGTGTCAAGACACTATCGGGATTTATACCGGGATAATTACCCGAAGTTATGGGAAAGGATAAAAAAAGATCTAGATCAGTGGGAAGGTTACCAGATTTCATGGATCGGGAGGATGATAACCGCTAAGATGAATATACTCCCAAGAATGTTGTACTTTTTGCAAACACTCCCGATCCATGTTCCGGGCACTGATCTGAAAAACATACAAAACAGATTGTTCCACTTCATCTGGCAAGAGACCCAGAGTCGCGAGATCGGACCTGTTGGCATCAAGATCTAGAGGAGGCCTGGGGGTTCCAGACCTGTATAAATACTCCCTAGCCGCCCAACTAAAACAGGCAGTAATGTGGAATACCGACCTGGCCATTTGTTGCTGGGTAAAAATAGAATCTCAGTATGCCAAGATGCCTTCTCTGCTAGCCTGCCTCTGGAGCCTGGATAGAGGAGATGGGCAGACCCACAACCTTAAACTACAGGCCTCACTACACACGTGGGAAGTCTGGGTGAAAAGTAAGAATAAATATGGCCTGTCTTCATCTAGCTCCCAACTGACACCCATCCTCAATAACTCAAAATTCCCCCCGGGATGTGGATCTAAACTGTTCGACCGTCTCAGAACAAGGGGCATCGGGGCGATTGCCGATCTCTTAAGCCTTGGGAAGCTCCTGAGCTTTCAAGATCTGAGGGCCAAATATAAAATTAGAGAATTGGACATGTTCAAATATCTCCAAATCAGACATTTTATTAAAAAAATATACCGAGTTCCAGAATTCCCCACTCTCACTAAATTTGAATATCTCTGCAAGGTCAAGACCCACCAGAAAGGTCTTATATCTGAGATTTACCTTGAATTAGAGAAATCAACGACCTTCCCACAGCATGACTATATGCTCAAATGGGCGGCAGACTGAGTATAACTATAGAAAGAGAGACTTGGGAAGAAATCTGGCAGGCAGCCTCAGAAACTTCCCTATGCACTACAATAAAGGAGAATATTTATAAAATTATGTATGGCTGGTATCTTACCCCAGCACGTTTAAACCAGATCTACCCCCTGGCATCAGATCTATGCTGGAGAGGCTGTGGACATAGAGGGGACATGGTCCACATCTGGTGGTCATGTCCAGAAATTGTAAAGTACTGGGCCAAGGTCCAAATTTTGATAAAAGAGGTCACCGACCTAGAATTACCTATGGAACCACTGACCTTCCTACTGGCCAGGCCAATGTCTGACATTGTCCGACCAACTAAGAAATTAATCTCCTTTATTCTCACCGCGGCTAGATGTGAGATTGCGGCCTCCTGGAGGAAAACAACTACACCAGCTACAAGAACAATAAAAAGGAGAATCAGTGAGGTGATGCTCATGGAAAGGCTAACTGCTACCTTGAAACAAAACCTCTTTGCATTTTACAATATCTGGGAGCCATGGATACTCCTTAACAGAGAAAGGCAACCCGCACCAACTAGATAGAGACTCACCCCCCCTCTCAGAGGAACAAAGGATAGACGGAGCTAACACGCTACCCATTACCTGGGTCAAGATCCCAACAGCCAGGTGGGTGACCCACCCCATCCTCCCCTCCCCTTCCCCCCCCCCACCCTCCCCTCTGCCTTCCCTCTCTGAAGGCATTCCCGTTTCGACAACTCAGGTTGTCACTCTGTCCCCCCCAAAACATATGTGTTAAAATGTCTCTGGATTAGGCAATGTGGTTTGTTATGCTTTTATTGTTGTATCAAAGCCTAATAAAAATATTTGGAAAAAAATGAACAAGTTAAATAAAATACATTTCTTTAGTTCACTTACCATTACTTGACCCTTTAAAAGCCTATGTCGTCTCATTTTGAAGGCAGACGCGGAGGAGGAAGGACCTCCGGAGAAGAAAGAAGAAAAGGGTGTGGCCGAAGACGACAAGAAGACCCCAGAAGAAGATACAAGAAAGAAGAATACAGATGAAGATGGATTACAAATAGAAGACCCCTGGATTGTCGTGTTTTATTATTTTATGGTTTTTTAATTTATGGTTTATTATTTTATGGGTTCCTGTGTGTGGATTAGTTCGAGAGTAAGCTGTTCAACAGGAGTCGGTGAGTGGGTCAAGTAATGGTAAGTGAACTAAAGAAATGAATTTTATTTAACTTGTTCATTTTTTTTAAAGGTTTTTTACATGTGAATTATTTAATTTTTTTGCTATATCATTTCTTGCCACTGTATGTATGTATGTATGTATGTATGCATGTATGTATGTATGTATGTATGTATATCTAGATCGATATATACATACAGGGTAAGAAATGATGTTGTTTTAAAAGCTTGTTTTGCTGTGTTTAAATTGATTTTGCCTATGCTGCTATGCATAAATGTGTGTGTCATGTATTTTAAAATTAGATAGATGTACTTTTTGCTATTGTATGGTATACTTTAGGTCAGGGTGCAGCTTGCTTTTGTATATTGAATTATTTTTGGTACTTATATTTTGTCTGAGGATAACTTGTTCTGTTCAACGATTGAATTACTTAATTGTTTAATTGTTATGGATGGAATGTCAATTGTTTAGTGATTTAATTAATGAATGCTAATTGATTTATGGTTACTGGATGTGTTTAAATAGTATACTTGTTTGGATGTATTGGTATTTTGTTTGGAATATGTTATTGTTAACATTAATTTGCAGAATGTACATGGTGCATAGATTGTATGCATAATGTATACAATGTAAATGCAATGTTTTGAGTGGCATTTGAGGCTTTTGATTGGCATTTGAGGATTTTGATTGGAAGATCAGATTGGATTATTAAAGGAAATTGATTTTATTGGTGTCTGTATGGAGAAGTGGTATTTGTAGTACAGCATGTTTTTGATAACCCTTCTACATTTATTGGTATATTGGTTCATCATGTGTATATATATATATATATATGTATGTATGTATGTATGTATGTGTGTATGTGTATATATATATATATATATTGTATTGTATTGTATGTCTTTATTTATATAGCGCCATTAATGTACATAGCGCTTCACAGTAGTAATACATGTGGTAATCCAATAAATAACAGATAATATAAATAACAGATCATGGGAATAAGTGCTTTAGACATTAAGGAAGAGGAGTCCCTGCTCCGAGGAGCTTACAGTCTAATTGGTAGGTAGGGAGAACGTACAGAGACAGTAGGAGGGAGTTCTGGTAAGTGCATCTGCAGGGGGCCAAGCTTTATGTGCCATGTGTTCAGAATAGCCACAGTCCTATTCATATGCTTCTTTAAGCAAGTGTGTCTTAAGGTGGGTCTTAAAGGTGGATAGAGAGGGTGCTAGTCGGGTACTGAGGGGAAGGGCATTCCAGAGGTGAGGGGCAGTCAATGAAAAAGGTTTAAGGCGGGAGAGGGCTTTAGATACAAAGGGGGCAGAAAGAAGACATCCTTGAGAAGAACGCAAGAGTCTGGATGGTGCATAACGAGAAATTAGGGCTGAGATGTAAGGAGGGGCAGAAGAGTGTAAAGCTTTAAAAGTGAGGAGAAGAATGGAGTGTGAGATGCGGGATTTGATCGGAAGCCAGGAGAGGGATTTCATGAGGGGAGATGCTGAGACAGATCTAGGAAAGAGTAGAGTGATTCTGGCAGCAGCGTTAAGGATAGATTGTAGGGGAGACAGGTGAGAGGCAGGAAGGCCGGACAGCAGGAGGTTACAGTAATCAAGACGGGAGAGAATGAGGGCCTGAGTCAGAGTTTTAGCAGTCGAGCAACAGAGGAAAGGGCGTATCTTTGTTATATTGCGGAGGAAAAAGCGACAGGTTTTAGAAATGTTTTGAATGTGAGGGGCAAATGTGAGAGAGGAGTCAAGTGTGACCCCAAGGCAGCGTGCTTGGGCTACTGGGTGAATGATCGTAGTTCCAACAGTAATGTGGAAGGAGGTAGTAGGGCCAGGTTTGGGAGGAAGTATGAGGAGCTCTGTTTTAGCCATGTTGAGTTTAAGGCGGCGGAGGGCCATCCAGGATGATATAGCAGAGAGACATTCAGAAACTTTGGTTTGTACAGTAGGTGTAAGGTCGGGTGTTGAGAAATATATTTGTGTGTCGTCAGCATAGAGGTGATAATTAAACCCAAAAGATGTTATTAGGTCACCTAGAGAGAGTGTATACAGAGAAAAGAGAAGAGGTCCCAGGACAGAGCCCTGGGGTACCCCCACAGAGAGATCAATAGAGGAGGAGGAGGTATTAGCAGAAGAGACACTGAAAGTACGATGGGAGAGGTAGGATGAGATCCAGGATAGAGCTTTGTTCCGAATGCCAAGAGTATGGAGAATGTGAAGGAGAAGAGGGTGGTCCACGGTGTCAAATGCTGCAGAGAGGTCGAGTAATATGAGCAGAGTGTAATGACCTCTGTCTTTGGCAGCATGGAGGTCGTCAGTTATTTTAGTGAGGGCTGTTTCCATGGAGTGAGCAGTACGGAAGCCAGATTGTAGAGGGTCTAGGAGAGAATAGGTGTTGAGAAAATGGAGCAAGCGAGCGAATACAAGACGTTCAAGGAGTTTAGAGGCAAAAGGCAGGAGGGAGACAGGCCGATAGTTAGAAAGACAGGTAGGGTCAAGCTTGCTGTTTTTGAGTAATGGTATGACTGTTGCATGTTTGAAGGAGGATGGAAAGGTTCCAGAGCAGAGGGAGGAGTTAAAAATGTGCGTGAGCGTAGGGATTATAGTAGGAGCAAGAGGTTTTAGGAGATGGGAGGGAATGGGGTCAAGAGGGCAAGTGGTAGAGGGAGAAGAGGCGATCAACAGCGACACATCCTCCTCTGAGACAGTGGAAAAAGAGTCAAGGAAGGCAGGAGGAGAGTTAGGAAGAGGTGTAGGATGGGAGGAAGAAACAGAGGGGATGTTCTGCCGTATGGATTCCACCTTTTCCTTAAAATAGTCAGCAAAGTCCTGAGCGGAGATGGAGGAAGGAGAGGCAGCGGAGGGTGGTTTGAGTAGAGTATCAAAGACAGAGAACAGTCGGCGTGGGTTAGACTTGTGCATGTTGATTAGTGAAGAAAAGTAGGCTTGTTTAGCTTGCGAGAGGGCAGAGTTGAAACAGGATAGCATAAATTTGTAGTGAAGGAAGTCTGCGAGAGTATGAGATTTCCTCCAGAGGCGTTCAGAGGAACGAGTGGAGGAACGCAGCATGCGCGTGTGGGAATTTAACCAGGGTCTAGGGTTAAAAGGGCGAGTGCGGCAGAGAGAAAGCGGGGCATGTAGATCAAGAGAGGAGGACAAGGCAGAGTTGTAGTTCCTGACCAGTTTGTCAGGGTCTGTAGAAGATCTGAGAGAGGAGAGGGAGGAGTGTAACGTGGACTCAAAGTCAGGTAAGTGAATAGAGCGCAGGTTTCTGCAGAACCGGGGGGTAGATGGAGGTGGAGAAGTTGAGAAGCGAGATAGAGAGAATGAGATGAGGTGATGGTCAGAGAGAGGAAAAGGGGAAATGGAGAAATCAGAGAGAGAGAAGTTTTTAGTGAAAACCAGGTCTAAGTAGTGGCCATCCTTGTGGGTGCTGGCTGCAGTCCACTGTTGAAGGCCAAAAGAAGAGGTTAGAGAAAGAAAGCGGGAAGCCCAAGGGAGAGAGGGGTCATCAATGTGGCAATTGAAGTCCCCAAGGAGAAGAACAGGGGAGTCTGAGGAGAGGAAGAAAGAGAGCCAGGATTCAAAGTGAGAGAGAAAGGCAGAAGGGGGATGAGTAGAGGTAGGTGGGCGATACATGACCGCCACATGAACAGGGAGAGGAGAGAAGATCTGGACAGTGTGAACCTCAAAGGAGGGAAAGGCAAGAGAGGGGGGAATAGGAAGAGTTCGGTAATGGCAGAGAGAGGAGAGCAGGAGCCCCACACCTCCACCCCTGCCATCAAGGCGCGGAGTGTGGGAGAAGGAAAGGCCACCATAAGAGAGGGCAGCTTCCAGAGCAGAGTCAGACTGAGTGAGCCAGGTCTCAGTTATAGCAAAGAGAAGCAGGGAGTGAGAGAGAAAGAAGTCATGCACAGAGAGGCACTAGTTAGAGAGGGAGCGAGCATTCCAAAGGGCACAGGAGAAAGGGAGAGAGGAGGGAGGGTGGCAGGGGATGGGTATGAGGTTGGAGGGGTTAACACCAGAAGGAGTAGAAGTTGTATGTGGGAGGCGAGGACGAGAGCAAGTAGAAATAAGGCAGGGACCAGGATTGGGAGAGATATCCCCAGAAGCAAGGAGGAGAAGCATGGACAGAAAGAGAATGTGAGAGGATGATTTGTAGGGGTGTGTTTTAGTGCAGGAGGTACAGCTGTGTGGTGTCAGAGGGCGCAGGTAAGAAAGGAGTTCATGTGAACAGAGAAGTGGGGAAGAAAGGAGAGATGGAGATATATGAATAGAGTTAGAGACATAAGGAGACTGGTGGAAGGAAGTGCATAATTTGAAAATAAGTGCGGTTACAGCAAATACAAAACATAAAGGCGGCATCACAGCAATAGTTAAGTGTTGAGATGTGCAGTCTTAGATAGATGATATCCTCCTTTCCAACGTAGATCAAAAGCAGGAATCAGAAGCAGTAGGTGATGTCCACTTTTCCACTTCTTTTTGAACTTCCTTTTTAAACTTCATAAATACTTGAAACATATATACTTAAAAGCATATCTGCTTAAAAGCATGGCTGCTATATATATATATATATATTGTGACATAGTCCAAAGATGTTAGGCAGCTTTCTCCCCCGTTTTAGGTAAGAAAGTGCAGGAATAGTTAAAAATGATCCATTCCACAGCTTCACATTAACTCAGGCTGCTGGATGGAAAATCCAGACCACAGATTACAATGGGTCTAGTTCTCCCTCACTTGCTCTTCTAATCACATGCACAGGTATTTAGAGCAGAGAGGTTTGCATTTCACTCTCTCTCCTTAGAGCCTGGGGGCTGAGGGTGTCGCTGCTCCCCGGCATCCAGTTTCGGGGTGGACGACCCCTCCAAGTATCACAGTACCAGAGGATTTGCCTGGACACTTGGGACTGAGTTTCCACCACGAACAGATAAGACAAACAAATATATATTGCTGTTTCTAAAAGACTATGCTGTATCTAGTGACCCTAAATGAGAGGGCATTGTTTTAAGCTGGGGAACCAGGTTAGTTGGCCCAGCAGCAGTTAGAGGCTGATTATGATGTGTAGTTAGATCCCTTAAAGGGATAGGATTTTTTTTATAAAATTTGGTTTCTTGTTACTTGAAATAACAGTGTGGGAAATACTATGACACTGATATAAGTGAACCGCTGAATGAAAATGTCTGAGTGCCTCTAGCCTACACATGTTAAAGCTGCAGTACTTTACTTGTATGGAAATAAAGCAGGCAGAAGCCTGAGTTAAGCAACGTAATACTTTGCATGTTCCTGTTTATTGTATAATTAACCCGAGAAGACTGTGTCGGGAAGAACCCAAACAGATGTCAGCGCTACAAAAGAGGGGCGTTTGTCACATATGGTGGAGAATGCGGTCGACACTAAAAAGTCTGTGGGTTTGCAAATAAATGCGGGGGTTTAAAATGGCCGCCCAGCTGAACTGAAGTACAGATGCTATGAGTGAAGTCTGTCCCACTGTGTATATCAGTTGTGCTTCTAGCATACTCAGAGAATGTGAGATGTGTGGATGCAATAGCACCCTGAACCCAAACAGAAAACCAAAATGTTTTGCTGAAAAAAAAAAAAATTGTATCTAGCAAGTGCTGTTTGTAAAGCTATTGCCTTTTGCTGAAGTGAGTGAATTTGCAGCTAGCAAGTGCTGTATGTAAGTTGCGGAAGTGAGTGAAATTGCAGCTAGCAAATTGTCCCTGCCGGCTTTCTAAAATGGCCGACGTGAAATGTTTGTTTTGTAATGTACATAATCATGAAAAACAGTGTCCCTTCAGGCCATACGATGATGATGATGATGATTCGCATGTGGCCCCTGGAAGAGAGCCGTACCTACAGATGAATTTAGTATGCTGGGCCTGTCATAAAGTAGGTCACATGGAAGATGTGTGCCCCAAAATTCTCAAAGACAAACAGCTGCAAAAGCAAGCAACGCCCTGTGAGTGCAAGCAAAATGTGGAAGCTACCAGTGAGTATGTGCCCAGTACCACTGATATCTCTGGAGCTAATAAAGCAAAGAGAAAGAAGAAGAAAAAGAAAACTGTTCCTCATGTTACAGGGGAAATGACCGAGCCACTTGAACCTGCGCTGTCAGGACATGCATCAGAAAGGCGCCGAGATGTGCTGCAGACCGGAGTGACCGGCAGAATTGTCACGGGAACAGTGGCAAAGGAAAAGGAGGAGCAAAGGAAAGTTGAATCCTTGATCCAGGATAAAGAGGCTTTGGTTTCTGCACTCCAAGCTGCCCACCATGATTATGAAGTCCTGTGGCAGGGAGTGATGGAGGAGCGAGAATGGAGCAAGAAGGAGCAAGAATGTTGGATGAAGGAGCGAGAATGTTGGATGAAGGAGCGAGAATCGAACGCCGAGTTACCAAGGTGTATACTTCCAGCTTTACAGGAGTACGAGGCTTTGAAGAAAACAGGATCTCTCTTACGGAGTGAGCTGGAAGAGGTGACGACTAGTCTGGAAAAGGCCAACACCGTAATTGATATCCTAAAACAGAAATACGGGAAAGCTCTACAAGAGGTTCACGCGCTCAGCACAGAGGTGCAAAACTCACGCCTGGAGGGCCACGGTCTGAACGCAGAGCTGGGAATGTTGAAGCAAACCCATGAGATTGCCCTGTGTGATTTAGAGACTGTAAAGCAAGAAAACGAGAGTCTGAAAATGAACAATTCAGATTTGACTGACCAAACAGAAAAAGTGAAGAAACAGTTGACTCAGGAAAAATTAGAAGTGCAGGAAGCACTACCGAATGCATTGATGCACACTCAGAGCCAGCACCAGGAAGAAATGGACGCTCTAAGAACAGAATTGTGAGATGTATGCACAAAACAGAATTCTCACGCGGAGGAACTTAACGTATTGAAAAAGGAGAAAAGCATTCGAATAATTCAGAAGCACTGCAAAGCTCTTATCCAAGGAAGAAGGGAAAGAGAAAATTATCAGCGTAAACGCGCTGCAGCTATCATCCTACAGGCTGCCTACAGAGAGATGAAAATTCGTCAGTTTAATCGCCGGAATAAAGCAGCCTGTGTTCTTCAATCATTCTACCGTGCCCGCATGGTACGAAACAGGTTCCTCATTATGAAAGGACAGCAACAAAGACGCTACCAGGACATGGGAGAAGCTGCTACAGTGGTTCAGTCAGGCTATCAATCCTACCTCCTAACCAAGCAAGCTGTACGTTCCTATACGTATATCTTCAATGCTGTTGCAATATTACGATTTGCTATAAAGATGAAGTTGGAGACACAGTCACAAAAGGAGACCAGGGAAAGTAAACTCAATGCCCTCACTGATAACAAAGAGGAAGGAGAAAGAATTGACTTTGATTGTGCTGCTGTTATTCCAGAAACAGATGGGCACCTTCCTGAGAATACTGAGAATATTCTCCCTGATCTGAGATTCAAAAATCCAGATCCTCAATTTCATGTATATTGTCCAGATGATTATCAAACTAGTGAACACACCCAGGCCACCACAGAAGATGTTTTAGCCAAGTGGGTGGCAGTTCCTGAAAACACAAACTTGATGAAAAATCGTGATGACATTGTTAATATGGACTACGTTTATACAGAGGCAATTAGGTCTCCGAAACCCAAAGGCCTGGTAATGGACCCAAAAGGGAAATCAACGATTTCTGATGAGAGGAGACATCTCAGTAAGAAGAGCCTAGAAGGTTCAAAGATTGACAAGAAAAAGCGACTAAGGTCAACGCTGCACCTGAATAGTTCCAGATCTCGCCACTCTGGACCACAGTGTGGAGCCAAGGAGAATCCGGTCCAAGTTTCTCATCAGTAGTTAAAGAAACAGTGCAGTCATTTGCAGGCTATAACGGGTGTTGAAATAAAGTCAGAGGATGTAATGGACTGGAAGTCAAAGAAAAAAAAAATGTTTGGGGAACTGACCGATTTTTTTTTATTACACGTGTGGACTATGTCACGGACACTTAACTTTGCAAATAAGCTAGTGTAGTTATGCTATATTAGGCCTCTAGAATAAGCATTTTGTAACTATTGCAATGTTATATTGGTTCTCTGTGTTGAAAATTTAGCTACTGTAAACTACAAATTACTATACAGGGTTGATGGCCCTTTTGGTTGGTAAATATATAATGAGGTTCATATTCTAGAGTAGAAAAGAAAAAGAAAAACCAGGGAGGTAATAGAAACTGTCTGGTTTTGTGAGTATATTTAGCATATCCTGGGTTATAAGAATGTGTGCTAGACATTTATTTTTCAAAATAGTTCCCTAATATAGAGCAACAAAATATTTTTGCCAAGTATAGTCTCTTATGATGAAAACTATTGTCCATAATTGCTGCGGGAAAAAAAAAGTTAATATTCGTGTCGTGAATGTTTAATATTGTACTGAGGAGTTAGCTCAAGTATTTCAGGTAGGACGCTCACCCCAGTGAGGTCCATGGCCGCTCACCCCAGTAGGTGTGAGCTGGGGAGGGTGATATGTGACATAGTCCAAAGATGTTAGGCAGCTTTCTGCCCCGTTTTAGGTCAGAAAGTGCAGGAATAGTTAAAAATGATCCATTCCACAGCTTCACATTAACTCAGGCTGCTGGATGAAAATCCTGACCACAGATTACAATGGGTCTAGTTCTCCCTCACCTGCTCTTCTAATCACATGCACAGGTATTTAGAGCAGAGAGGTTTGCATTTCAGTCTCTCTCCTTAGAGCCTGGGGGCTGAGGGTGTCGCTGCTCCCCAGCATCCAGTTTTGGGGTGGACGGCCCCTCCAATTATCACAGTACCAGAGGATTTGCCTGGACAATTGGGACCAAGTTCCCACCACGAACAGATAAGACAAACAAATATATATTGCTGTTTCTAAAAGACTATGCTGTATCTAGTGACCCTAAATGAGAGGGCATTGTTTTAAGCTGGGGAACCAGGTTAGTTGGCCCAGCAGCAGTTAGAGGCTGATTATGATGTGTAGTTAGATCCCTGAAAGGGATAGGATTTTGTTTATATAATTTGGTTTCTTGTTACTTGAAATAACAGTGTGGGAAATACTATGACATTGATATAAGTGAACCGCTGAATGAAAATGTCTGAGTGCCTCTAACCTACACATGTTAAAGCTGCAGTACCTTACTTGGATGGAAATAAAGCAGGCAGAAGCCTGAGATAAGCAACGTAATACTTTGCATGTTCCTGTTTGTTGTATAATTAACCCTAGAAGACTGTGTCGGGAAGAACCCAGACAGACGTCAGCACTACAAAAGAGGGGCGTTTGTCACAATATATATATATTATATATATATATATATATATATATATATATATATATATATATATATATATATATATATAATCTCTCTCTCTCTCTCTCTCTCTCTCCCTCTCTCTCTCTCTCTCTCTCTCTCTCTCTCTCTCTCTGTATATATATATATATATATATATATATATATATATATATATATATATATATGTGTATATATATAGTTGCATGATGAAGCCACTGTACAGATGAATGAGTGATGGGTGGGTATTGGGCCAGTGTGGCTTAACCCTTAATTACCTTTGCAGTTATTATCCGATAAGGTGTTTAAGGGGTTAATTGATATCTGAATGTAATTGCAATGTATTGGCTATATATTGGCTATGTATGTTGTGGGCAATGAAAGACAAGGATGTTGCTGGTGATGGGGGCTTCTTATTGATGAGGTCAGTAGTACTTTATTTATTTTAATATGCTAGTTAATGTGTTTAATAATGGGCAAATAATCTATTATCCCTATCTGGATAATAGTTATTTTGCACATTATTGTACTGTAGGTGGGGGGGGGGGATGTATGTATTAAATGTATAGGTCAGGTTTATTTATTTTACATTCAGGGTTTGTTCCTTGGTTCTGCGAGAGACCTCTGGAGACCACCTGCGGTATCATCGGGTATCTCACAGGTACCAAGCTGGTGGTCCACGGGTGACACCTGCGGGGAAGAACCGGTGGTCCCACATCTGTGGGGGCACCGCGGACCCATAGTCTGTGGGGAAGAACCGGTGGCCTCACATCCATGGGGGCACCGTGGACCCATAGTGTGGAGGAAGAACCGGTGGTCCCACATCCATGGGGGCACCGCTGACCTGTAGTGCCCACCCGTGGGTCCCCAGACCCCCAAGGGAACAACGCAAGGCCCCTCAGACACCTGTGGGTCTGACCCGGGGTTCCCACACATCTGCGGGCCTACCTTGGGGACCCAATTGTGGCCCTCAGTGACCCTCGGTGACCACCTGGGGGCCATGGCGCTTGGCAGGACCCACCAACAGGCCTCCAGAACCTGTGTGAAACAAGTTGCTGGTACCCTGTAGATCTGTCAGGTGACCCGTCAGCCCGCCAGGGGCTTGCGTGGGGCTGGGTATGAACATTGTATGTAAAAGAATAAATCATGTATTTATGGGGGGGGGCACAGGGGATGGGTAATGTATTTAATAAATAGAATAATGTTTAATGTGGGGCTGTGAATTGTTTTTATTGTGGGTACTGGGGGTGGGGGGAGGGTGTATTGGCCCCAAGGGTAAGTGGGTAGGCCTCCCTTGTGGGTAGAAGGTGAGGGTGGTTAGGCCTCACGGGGTGGGGGGTTACTGGGGGAGGGTATTTAGGCCTTTCCGAGTGGTGGGTGAGGGTGGGTTAACCCCTTAATGACTGTAGCGGTTAATAACCGCTATGGTGATTAAGGGGTTAGGGGACATTACATTGGATGTTTTTATTATTGTGTATGTTTTGCAGCAGCGGAGGGCGCATGACCAGGATGAAGATGAGGATGGCCTTCATCGTGGCAGCCGGACATGGGTGAGTGCAATATGTATTTCATGTATTTATTGGTGTTTATATATTTTAAATACACAGGGGGTGTATGTTGTTTATTGCAATATTTATTGGGGGCAAATGTCCCCAATAAACATGCTATTCTGCCTTAACCCCTTCATTGCCTTAGCGGCTATCCGCTATGGTAATGAAGCAGCATTTATGTATTTTAATAATATTTTGCGGAAGCATGGGGTCTCCTGAGCAGAACCGCATTGATTTCAGGCTCAGAGACCTCCTGCTTCCCGAGTTACAGGCCCCGGGTTGAGGCATCGGTTACAGTGTCGCCGCCATATTTATAGCGGGCACGGCGAGTATAGGATGCTATAAAGATGGCGGCGACACTGCCACCCGATGAAACATACCGGGGCCTGTAACTCAGGAAGCAGGGGGTCCCTGGTCCACAAAGCAATGTGGTTCAGCTCAGGGGACCCCTGCTCACTGTACAATATTATTACAAATAAATTCATGCTGCTTCATTACCATAGCACATAGCCGCAAAGGTAAGGAATGAGTGTTTATTGATATGTGTGTTTCACTGATACTATAGATGTGCAGAGGGTCTCCGGAGCTAAACCTCTTTGGTTTTAGGTCCGGGGACCTCCTGCTTCCTGAGATACAGGCCCCTTTATGGGGTGCCGGTATCCCTCTGCTTTGTTAACGTTCCGCGGTCATGTGATCGGGACCTTTAAATGCAGAGTGATACCGGCACCCCATAAAGGGGCCTGTATCTCGGGAAGCAGGGGGTCCCCGGACCTGAAACCAATGCGGTTCAGTTCCGGAGACCCCCTGCACATGTACACTCTCAGAAAAAGTTGTTTTAATATGTTTTAATTTTGCCGATGTTTGCGCAGAGAGAGCGGCGGGTCTCTCTCTGCTGCAAACACATATTGGCAGAAACGGCCTATCGCCAGGTTATCAGGAGCCAGGCTCTTTTATCACCTGCTCATCGGCGTTTTGCTTTCGCAGTGATTCGCCAAAATCATGCCTATCGGCAACACTTGCAGAAAGCATTTTTTCAGTGCTTAGTGCATGAGGCCCTTCGAGTCAAGGACAGGAATAGCAACACTCTGAGACAAAGGAGGAAAAGCATTGGGCACAGGCATAACAGATAGGACAAATGGAAGTGAGCTAGGGAAGGCTGCTTCTACAACAGAATATTTAGTAGAGGCAGGGCTTAACTCAGCGGCTGCTGGAGAACTTTTAGCTACAGTGAGAGGGAACTGCAGGTTTACAAAATCAGGGGTAGAGGGAGTTTTAGATTTGAAAACCTGATCCTCCAAGAAGGAGGGGCCTGACTGTACTTGTACTAAGGGAGCAACAACAGATACGCTGATCTCTTAAGTGGTTACTTGAGGAGAAGTGTCTGGGAAATCAGCCACAAAGGCAGAATCCACGAAAAGAGAGCAGGGATTTCAGCTCTCTGAGTAACAGAAGAGGTAGGAGAAATACCTGGGAGAGGGAATTATGTGAACAAGCTTAAGGCTGAAACAGACTAATGAACAATACTCTTAACTGGGACCAGTTGTTTAGTAAAAGTTTCAGGAGGCGTGGCAGTGGGGACTTTAGCTGAGCCAGGGGGGTTACAGAAATTAGTCTCCAAGGGCTCAGCAACTAGAACTTTGGGGAAGGCATTAAGTGCAAGATCTGCTGTCAGACTTGGGGTGGTGAACTCACAAGGGTTAAGTCAGGCTGTGCCTGAAAATCCAAAAAAGAGAAGTTAGCCACCGAAAGTGGGGTTGTAGGGGGTTCAGACTCTGGCCCTAGGGACATAACATTAGTCTGCAGAATACAAGAGTTGATAATAGGGACCTTACACAGCAGACTAGCAGGGGTTAGAACAGAGATAATCTCAGGGACAGAGCTTAGAAATTCTGAGTTGAGAAAGTGAGGGCAAACAGGGTTCATTCTCTTGTGCTAGGAGAGACACACTGACCTGGGGAATGCAGGGATTTACAGTGGGGGACCAATAGGCCTTAAAAGCAGGGGTTAAGAGAGGAATAACTTCGGGGTCATAACCCAGGGAGGTTAACTCAGGACTAGGGACCGTGGCAGCTTCTTCCTTAGTGGGCAGCGACTGGGAGATGCTTTAGCCATTCCTAGGAGTGGGTGGTAACCCCACGGGTTTATTAACAGGGCTGGCAGAAAAGAAATTGTGATTAGAAAGTGCGTAGGCAGCAAGAAGAGGGTCACGCTCACTTATGATTAGGTCTAAATCTTGGAACAACACATGGGCAGTATCTAGAATCTGATCCAGAGTCTTTCGATCTGAGGTGGAAATAGCCAGGTGCAGTTGGGAGTACCGGGCCTGTTGAGACTTTCTTACCTCTCTAAATTGCTGAGATCTCGTACGAATCAGTTTTTCCAGTGGGGTTAAACCTTCATACATGAACGCACTCTCAGGCGGAGGCAGTATCTTAAACAGGTATGGTTTTCCAAACAGGGACTGGTCCGCAGCCCGGGACATAGGTTCAGTTAAACATTTACCAACTTCCGCCAAGGCGCGGTCCGGTTTTGTGGGGCCGAGCATACTTTTACGATTGTGCTCACCACAAACCGGGGCCGGACCGCGGGGCTGAGGTGGGGTTATGAAATCACCGACCTTAGACCGCGCAGACTGGTCCGGAGTGCAAAGTTCCTAGTCAAACAGGCCGGGTTCAGGATGGGAGAGAGCAGCGCAGTCGTTGGATGAGCCAGAGTTGGGAGAGGAGATATCCGGGGAGTCGTAGTCCAAGCAGGGAGTCGGCAACAAGAAATCAAGCAGGTCTTCTGCTTCAGCGTAATCACTGAAGGTCAGGAACGGGGTTTGTGCAAGTGGTGTCCATGGCCCATGGTGCCGTCTAGGAGAGGGAAGACTGATCAGAGTGGGCACACCACCAGGCAACACTGGTGAACCAATGCTTCAACGCAGGAGTTCAAGCTGGCCTCTCTTAAGGAGAAAGAGCAGCAGGCCATGGGGTGAAAACAGCAACCTCTGTAAGAGGTGTATGCAGCAGGTTGCAGGGACCAGTGCTGGCAAACCAATGCTTCAGCACAGGAGATGGAGACAGGTCTCTGAGTGGAGGGTAGCAGCAGACCTCAGGAACACAGGAACACAGGCCTCTGCGTGGAGAGTAGCAGCAGGCCTCTGGGAACATGGGAAGACAGGCCTCTGTGTAGCGAGTAAGAGCAGGCCTCTGGAACACAGGAACTCAGGCCTCTATGTGGAGAACAAGATGATTCTGGTGCATCAGCCAAAGAGTGTGACCAAAACAAAGGTGTTAAAAATAATACTTTATTGATCCATCTAAAAAAGTGGAGGCACTTATCCTCCTACGCATTTCGTGTTCCAAAAAAAACCCCTTAATCAAGGAGTATATATTGTACCAATAGTGCTTACTTATATACACATTCAAATGCCCCATTTTTGCGCCAAAATGACGATGTGGGACCGCCTACAATGCGTGATGATGTCACGCGCTCATCGGACACGCCCCCCCAGTCGCTCCGAGGCCAATCAGAGTAATTAAACCCACTCCTCACAGAAAACATGCCCGAGAATACTGCAGAGGTATCCCCCCCTGTATCCGGCACTTACCCATAACGAGCCTCCAATCCGGTGATCGTGGAGGCACGGGGAAATTCCCCGATGACCGCGTCATCAATGGGGGCGTCTCATCATGAGCAGTGTCAGACACATGGCCCCACCCCCACAGCCATCCCAAGCCGATGGGCAAGGAGTGTAAAATACGCCCCAAAAGCCCAAGGAGCCAATGGTTGCATGTCCCTGAGTGTGGGCACACCCTCACCTCGTCACTTGTTGCCAGGCAGAGTGGAAAAAATATATATGACAGATACATTTAAAGCCCAAGTATGGCTAAAGGCACTGTTTCCCCCCTTGTTGAAGGGCAAAAAAATAAAACAATAACAAACATACACATATACCATAGTCTCCTGAAGAAACTGTGCAGCAGATATTTCTAAAGACTGTATATTAAAGCTAATAATAATTAATATTAACATCTCTAATCTAAAGAAATCCATCTGACTACAGTTCAAGAAAAAACTCCTTATATAATAATGGATAAACAGAAACATGTATATTTGAACATGACAAATCTTCCAAACTATCAATAAACATGAAAGGTAGAGATTGGAAAGTAGATTCACTGAAGTCCAAAAAAGCGCACCAACAGCTCACCAAGTGGAGGGCTAAAAAAACTTTTATTAAGGACTACATAAAATGAAAATCAGGAAACAAACAAAAACTAGTACTAACAACCCTACGCGTTTCAGGCACCTTAGTGCCCTTTCTCAAGGGGGATTATCCTCCTCTACCTTCCACGTTGCCTCTACCTTCCACGTTCTACCTATCGTTACTCTACCTTCCAGAATCCTCTACCTTCCACGTTGCTGCTGTTCGATTGGAGTAACACGCTGAGGATCCGAGGGTACATGGGTGTTGGCGTTTACTACATTCTCCCCCGTGTTTTCACATGTCTACTGGGAGAGGAAGATTTACCGGACGGACCGGACGTGCTATGACGCACTTCCGGCACTCGGGAACTCCACGCCACGGATGAGAGACCCTGCAGTCAACATTCAGGACAACATCGTCCGTTCTGCAGATAGGGCTGCGCACGAGGAGTGCTACAAGAGGGATCCGTAGAGGCACTCACATGGATTCTCTACACCCAAAGGATCTCAGGTAGCGGTTTCCATTGGAACTCCTCTTTCTTTCACACGCAGCCCACAGTGTTTTCTCTATCCACTTTAACCCTCCTGTTACACCCACGTTCTTTAATCCCCTCGCTGGTTACCTCAGCAGTCCTATATCATTACCAATTATTAACTTCTTTGTACTCTCTGTTCAGAGCTGTGAGTAGCGTGATTTTTGACCATATCAATAAACATGAACCTTGATTGATATTCTTGAATAATAATACAAAGGGGTTGTGGTCCATATAAAGCATCCAGAGATATCTATATGATTATTATGGCACAAAACACCTCTTTCCAAACATATAAACATAAAAAACTATCAAGATAAATTCAACAGACATTGGAATATTGTCTATTGAAATAAACTCAAAATTGTAATTGAGTATAAGTCAAGAGTCCCTTGGTATGTTTATTTTTCCAACAAGGTGTATAAAAATATTAAGTACAGATATTCATTATACTTTTAACAAAAGGGTAAACGATGATCTTGCCAAATGCACATTGAATGTTAAATATTCCCTCTACTCATAAAAAAAATGAGTCAGCTACATTGATACCATATGGAGATTTAGTGTTTAACAAAAAAATCCATTTGGATTCCATATGATCCAAAAGTCTAATCATGTCACCTCCTCGTTCCCTATGCATGACTCTATCGATTATTACAAACATGAAATTATCTATGCCACCTTTGCTGCATTCGGTAAAGTGTTTCGCCACTGGGTGTGTGAGGTTTCCTCTTTTAATAAGCCTAACATTTTCTTGAATCCTCGATTTTACTGTTCTAGTTGTTCTATCCACATATCTCATCCCACAGCCACAAGTGAGTAAATATATCACAAATTTGGTATTACAATTCATGAAACTATCAATCTTAAAACTCCTTTGGGGACTGTGGGATGAGAAACATTTAGAGGGTACCATAAATTTACATATATTACATGTTCCACACTGATAAGAGCCCTTGGTAGAAAATTCCCTCTTTTTATTTTGAAAAATGTCACTTGGTGACACAAATCCCGCTATGGTCTTTGCTCTTCTAAAGACACATTTCGGGCCTGTCCAGAGATACATTTTCAATGAGGGGTCCATTTCCAGCACATTCCAATGTCTCCGTAAAATGGTCTTGATCTGATTACTGCTTCTATTGTATTGTGAAATAAAAAACGGTACATCAACATCATTGCTACCAAGGTCAGTGCTGCTGGAGTTTGTTGTCACAGGGTTTTCATTCATATCTCTCCTCTTTCTCCCTGACCTTCTGGGGGCCAAAAGGGTTTCCCTATCTAAACCAGAAATTTCATTCAATACAGTCTGCAGAAATTTGGGTTCATAACCCCTTTCTATGAATCTGTTTTTCAATTCCTCAGACTGAGAAAGGAAGCCCTCCATGGTAGAGCAATTCCTTCTCAGCCTGAGGAATTGCCCTCTGGGGATCCCCGAGATAAAAGGGCATGGATGGCAGCTCTCTGCCCTAAGAAAGGAGTTGCGTGAATTCTCCTTTCTATAAGTGTTGGTTTGTATTAATTGGTTAATATCAATATATAATAGAAGGTCCAGAAATTTAGTTTCTTGAATATTATAATCAAAAGTGAATATTACATCGTAAGTGTTATTATTAACATATGTGAAAAATAATTTTAACGTGTCTGTGTCCCCTTTCCAAATTAAAATTAAATCGTCAATGAAGCGTTTGTAGAAAATAATATTGTACCTGAAAGGATTTGTGCTACTATAAATAAAATGTGCTTCCCACCACCCCATAAATAAATTGGCATCAGAGGGGGCGCAACGCGTCCCCATTGCCATGCCTTTACACTGTAAAAAAAATTTGTGCTCAAATAAAAAATAATTGGGAGTTAATAAAAAAGTGATTGCTTCTAAATTAAACGTAGTGTTAAAAAGTGAATTTTCTGAACCTTCTAAGAAAAATTTGACTGCTGCCACCCCACGTTTGTGTCTAATGATCGTATACAGAGAGGTCACATCTAGTGTGACCCATATAAAAGTTTTATCCCATTTGATCTCCTGAATTTGTCTCAGTAAGTCCCCAGAGTCAAGGATGAAAGAAGGTAAAGTTCTAACATAGGGTTGCAAAAATGTGTCTACATAACGTGATAACCCATCTCCCAAAGATCCTATACTTGAGACTATTGGCTGACCAGGAGGGTCGACCAAAGTCTTGTGGATCTTTGGGTGATGGTGAAATATGGGAATTGTTGGGGTGGGATTATAAATGTAATCAAATTCATTTTTGGAGAGAACATTAGTTAATTTACCCAATTCTAAGAGATCCAATAAGGATCTCAAAAAAGAAGAGGTTGCATCACGTGGGAGTACAGAGTAGGAAGCGGTGTCTCCGAGTTGGCGATATGCTACCTTCAGACATCCCGCCCTACTCTGCACTACCACGCCCCCCCCCTTGTCTGCATTTTTTATAACCAATGATTGATTATTCTGCAATGACTTCATTGCAATCCTTTCCTCTTTGGTAAGATTATCTCTCCCACACAATCCAAAAGAAAAACCCTGTGACAACAATCCAAGGTCTCTAATGACCAGATTCTCATACATTGTAATATATGGACCCTTAACAAATGTAGGATTGAACATTGACTTCTTCTTTAGGTGTGAATTCCACTCACTAAAAACCTGTGAACTTGAAATGTCCATCTGGTCTTCCTGTTCTCCCCATAGCTTGTCCATGTCCCTCAGAGTACAAAATTATTCAGACGAGCCACAGGAGGTGAGGAAGAGACAGACGGACCCGATGGTACTGAATTAGACATAAGAAATACATTTCCCTCTGGATGAGTATCAGGAGTGTCAGTGGCAGAAAATAAAGAGACATTTGTATCTTAATTATTGAAAAAAAAATGTAAAGTAAATTCCCGCATGTACTTGCGTACATCTATAACTGTATCAAATAAATTGAAATCAGCATTAGGAGCATATTTTAGACCTTTAGTAAGTAATGAAATTTCTGCCACTGACAAATCCTCCCCCGACAAATTAATCCAATTATTGACGTATTGACGTCACTCAGGGATTCTGTTTCCTTCTCTTTTCGAGCTTTCTTTTTTCTTCCGTAGCAGCAGGCCTCTGGGAACACGGAAGACAGGCCTCTGCGTAACGAGTAGCAGTGGGCCTCTGGAACTAATAACAGGAACTCAAAAGGTTAGTACACAAGGAGACAAGCCAAGAGGCTTATGGCTGAAGACAGTAACATCCAGTGAAAGGTTATGCTCGGCACTGACTCAGTGCCAAAACCCAGCATATAAAGGGCAGCGAGCCAACCACAGGAGCACCGGTTTGGGCAGCAGAGATAGCCAGCACAGTTGCTTATAGATTGCCAGAGGGAGTAACCAGAAGCTGCTCAGTTCTGGAAAGCTATAACCAAAACCAGAACCGGATTCCTTACACCAGTGAACCCCTATGTTATCTAGGGATCCCTGCAAGTACAGGAGCATTTTTCACTCCTTTGCCTCATTTTACTGTGCACAAAGCATTTAACACACTTCGTTAATAAAATATACGCTTTAACAATCCTAAGTAGTTCTGATTATGGGGAATAGAAGAAAAAACTGCACGTCATTTCCCCCTAACCATATTCCCCACACACACATTATAATAAACTTAGTACGTATTCTAAGAATCCCTCACAACCTTAGATGATTGGAGTATCTCAGAATCCATATACCAGTTCTGGATAACTGGGGCCTTTACTGAGTTTCCCCTAATAACATAGGAACCGAACCCCTTGACTGTTTCAGGGACACCTACCGTCCCTATGCCCCTCACATTTCTCATCTGTGCTGAAGCAGGGAAACCCTGTGGTGAGTCGCACAAGCGCCTTCAAGGGGAGATATTACAGGGACCATGTGTCTAGATGCATCCAGGCATCCAAACTGATTCCTGGGTACTTTTTTTTAGGGGAACCAGCCACCCGGGGCCCTGTCTACACAATTTGCCAACACTTTCCTCGCAAACCCCCCTTGAAACTCATATCATCAAAGCCACCTCTGCTTGCTGGCACTCCTGGAAAGGTAAAAACACATACCATACTTTATTACCACACAATTACAGGTTATAATATATAACACTGGGTCCAAGAGCTGAAACTCTATAAACCAAACACACGGATCAGGGGTAAACAAACGGGCTTAAACCTTTATTTGATAGCCTGGTGTAGACGGACGTTCACAGAGGTACACAATTGGAGACTTTATAAGGTGAAATTATAACAAGGCTTTATTGTGCCTTTTCCTTAACATTATGAAACCATCCAAACAAGGGAAACAAAGCTTCTATTCACTTGGGAGTGGTTCTAGTGAAATACCATGCAATTCACAACTCCCTTAGTTAAGCATGTCTCCCAGCCCCAAAACATATAGCATGAAATAAGCAGATATAAGAAGTCTCTTAAGAATGAAAGTCTTATCTGTTCCTTGGAGGGAAAATCTCCTCTGTTCCTGGTTCAGCTCCCTTCCCTCAGGATGTGTCAGCATTCAGGTTTAGAAGTTTTCCCTGTGTCTTGAAATCAGCTATGCTGTGTCTTCTGGCAGAGCTCAAGACAGGTTGTGAGAGTAAAGACAATCTCTCCTCTCTCTCCCATGTTCAGCTCAGGTATGAGCTAAGGAGACTCCCTTCCTGTCTCAACAGACAGGCTTTTGTAAGCAATCTAAATCAGGCAGGTGGTGTTTATTAATTGACTACCAGCAGTTAACCACCACACTGCTAGATTAAAGGCAAATTACTTGAACTGGGATTACTCCCCTGTTACATACCTCCCCTGTTTGTGGGAAGCTTGGGCTTGCCACGGCCAAAGCCCATCCTTCCACTCTCATTCTAGATATCTCTGTGACTTGAATGAGGGTGGAAGGAGGAAGAGAACCCTCAGTCCTGCTGGGATTGGAGCCCTTTCTCGAGTTTATTTGTGTCTCCTCCTGAAGGTGCTTGAGATCAGCACCCATCAGTCGCTCGAGGAGGACTTTTTCCAAGTATTGTCTTTTTTCTACGTGCGCGGTCATGAGATTTCCCTCGCGTCGGGTGCTCGTCTTATTGTAGGCATACTGTATGGCAGCTGTTGCAGAGCGTTTAAAAACAGCCCTTTGAGTTTTCCGCTCTTGAAGCTGTCTCTCTGCCCTTTTCCCACTCAATGGGGTTGCTAGTTCAGCCTCTTTGAGATTAAGTTGCAATTCCACACCCACTTCCAGAGAATGTCCCATTTTTCATCTTCATCAGCTAAGGATTCTTCTGGTTTTAATTCAGCACGTGTACCTCCTTTTGTTGCCTGCTGGGTGGCTGAAGGTTTTGCTAGTGCTTGTTTAGGTGGTTCAAATTTTGCAACCTTGTCTTTCAGATGAGCGGTATTCCCAGCTCTCACTGTACCCTTGTCTTCATGGGTTTTTGAGGCTGTGGGATACTGACGCTTAGTCAGGGTCAATACTTGTCCTTGTAGGACTGTAATCTCATCCGCGAGAGATCCCTGTTTTTTGAGTGCGTCTTGCAAGTCTCTTCTCAGGGAATTTATCTGCATGCTTTGCTTTCTCTGAGCTAGCTTCCACATTTTTATTGCATTGTGAAGCTTCTTTGCTTGGGCCACAGTTACTTGTTTCAGTTTCTAGACCTTCTTGTGCTCCCTTTTGTGCCGCGTCACCTGGGTTCTAAGCTTAGTTTTTAGCGTTGCTTTGGTGATGCTCAGGGTAGCCTTCAGTTTCTCATGCTGCTTTGCGGGGACATACTGGGTCATCAGACGTTCCTGCAGCACTTTAATTTATTTAACAGCCTGCAGATTGTCATCCTGCAGAGTACGCTGCTTCTCCTCTGCCTTCTCGAGGTGCGTACACAGACCATGCAGTTGGTTCTGTAGTCAGTGCTCTGCTTACAACTTCTGACCTTCCAAAAGTCTATTTATTTCTTTAACCTCGTGCAGCTTTTCATTTTTTCCTTGATGTCGTTTGTCAAATTAAAATTTTCTTCTTTGAGTTTGACGTTTTTTCTTTGTAATCTTAAATGTTCTCCTTTTTCAGTCTCTGTACTATTCAGGGCCTCTTTGCAGTCCTCCTTCCATTTACGCACATCTGCTTTGAGACTGACAGTCTCCTGGCGTGAGACATCCTTCTCTAGGTTGAGGGTCTGAAGCTCCTTCTCGGAGACTTGGAGATTTGTAATAAGATTGGCAATCGTTTCTTTAGAAATGTCCAGTTCCTCAGTGAGACTGTGTAGTTCCTTTCTGGAAACTTCCAGGTCTTTGCGGCAGCTGTTGGTCTCATGATGTGAGGCATCCAGTGCTTTGCGGAGTGTCTGAACCTCTTTCTGAGATACGTCCACCTCTATCCGGACACTGTTGACCTCCTGTTATGAGGCATTCAGCCATATGCAAAGAGTGTGAACCTCTTGCTGGAAGACTGTCATCTGCTTCAGTGCCTCCTCATACTTCCGCTTTAACGTAGCCACCATTTTATCAGATTGGCTCTGCTTTTCATTTATGGCGGAAATAGTAGCATTTGCAGTTTCTAGCTCAGTCTTGAGATCGTCCAATTCTGTCCTGGCTAACGAGTACATTGCGAGCACATATTCCTGTAGCTTCACATTATTTTTCTGTAGCTCTGTGTAACCATCTTCCTTTTGTTTCAATTGTTCACGGAGCATATCACAGTCATGCCTGGCATTTTTCAGGGCATCTTCAGGGCTGGTCAAGAGATCGTCACTCACTGGTTCCGGCTCCACATCCCTGGGATTGTTGGTGGAGGGTTCCTCACTGTTGGCACCGGACAGACACTTCTTTGGGGTACACGACTTCTGCCTTGGGCCCTCTGGATATTCAGTTATCCGCGGGACGAATTCTCAATTTTCTCTAGGCTGCAGGGCAACTCGGTCCCCCTTTTCCTCCACAGGATTTGCGGACGTGTCTGTTCCTTCCACGGTAAGTGAAGAACCGCTTTTCTTTTTCTTTTTCCGCATTTTTGTTTTGGATGACTCCGTCCCATCAGGAATACTGGGATCTCCTTTATTTGAAAGTTTAGCAACATCACTGGATCCACCTGGCTTTCCTTGCAACTGTAGTAGCTGACGGAAATATTCAGTGATCCACTGCTCCTGCTCTGTCTCCTGCTAATCATATTCGTCATCAAAGGGAGCGGTCTTTTCTGTTCGTGCCGAGTTCAGGCACCCCCACCATTCTTGGGGTGATTTGTGGGTGTGACTCAGTTCGGGTTCCCTTTAGAGATGTCTTCCTCTATATTGGACTGGAAGGGCCACTCTTCCATGGGGTAGGGTTCATTACAGGAATGCTGCATCTTGTCCTCCATTTTTAGGCTATCAGGTGTAACTTTCTTCCTGACCTCAGAAGGCGCTATTGCAGCTGTTGCCACTGTATTTGCTAGAACCCCCAATTGTGGTAGTCCTACAGATGGGCATATTTTGCTTGTAGAGGTCGTAGCTCTCACAGGCATCTCTGTAGACTTTTCTTTCTTGGGTAATTTTTTTCAATATCAGCAGTACTGTGCATGCATTTTCTCTTATTTGCGTTACACCATTTACTTGCTAGGGAATCTCTCATTAGGTATGCTGAATGTGTGGTTGCTAGGTAAAAACTTCTGTTTGTTTTACACCATTTACTTGCTAGGCTAGGTGTAATCCTTCTGCTTCAGCAACAGAATTTGGTTTTATGCCTTAGTTCAGTAATTTTCAGTCTCATCTTTGGGTATTATGGCCTTCACACTTCACCCTTTGGGTGTCTGTTTTGCTCCCAAGATAATATAGGCAGACTTTTTTACTTGCAGAAAAAAAAACATTCTTTGCAGTGGACTATTTCTTTCATTCCCGGCAGGGTGACTCAGCACTCAGCAATTGGCTTTGAAATACCTTTTACACAATTCAGCAATCCCCCTTTCCCCTATAGGGCAATTTTACACTCAGCATTTGTTTGCTAAAAATTCCCCTCCTTCAGCACAGTCTTGTATCAATTTTCACACTTTTCTGCATATACTCCATTCACAGCTGGTAGCCCTATGCGGTGTGGCAACCTTTATTTGCAAAATCAGTACTACTCATGGGTCACCATCTGTATTCACTGCTTCAGCGAAACTTTTGAAAACAACAAACACCTATACCTTTTTAAGGGCTGACTCACTTCTTGAATCCTGACTATGGCTGGAAGGCAAAACCCCTATTTCAATGACCATATTACACTTTGTGATAAGCAAATAAGGTTTAGCTGCTTCAGCAGTCTCTCTCCTCTTGGGATTGAGGAAAATAGTCCATCTGTGGTTTTGTAAGTTTCAGTGCAGTGTAAGTTTCAGTGGTATGTATCACTTTAACTCTGGTCTCTGCTGCATGAGATTTTTTTTTCTAATTTGCTCAGACTGTTTGTAGGCAAAAAGCATAAAAAAAATTCACATAAAAAATCTCCGGTCCTTTTTAACTTCAAATACACCTCTAGTCCCACTTTGGACACCATATGTAGACGGACGTTCACAGAGGTACACAATTGGAGACTTTATAAGGTGAAATTATAACGAGGCTTTATTGTGCCTTTTCCTTAACATTAAGAAACCATCCAAACAAGGGGAAACAAAGCTTCTATTCACTTGGGAGTGGTTCTAGTGAAATACCATGCAATTCACAACTCCCTTAGTTAAGCATGTTTCCCAGCCCCAAAACATATAGCATGAAATAAGCAGATATAAGAAGTCTCTTAAGAATGAAAGTCTTATCTGTTCCTTGGAGGGAAAATCTCCTCTGTTCCTGGTTTAGCTCCCTTCCCTCAGGGTGTGTCAGCATTCACGTTTAGAAGTTTTCCCTGTGTCTTGAAATCAGCTATGCTGTGTCTTCTGGCAGAGCTCAAGACAGGTTGTGAGAGTAAAGACAATCTCTCCTCTCTCTCCCATGTTCAGCTCAGGTATGAGCTAAGGAGACTCCCTTCCTGTCTCAACAGACAGGCTTTGTAAGCAATCTAAATCAGGCAGGTGGTGTTTATTAATTGACTACCAGCAGTTAACCACCACACTGCTAGATTAAAGGCACATTACTTGAACAGGGATTACTCCCCTGTTACACCTGGCTACCGCCTACCATCACAACAAGGTTCCACCATTTTCACCAAATTGGACTTACAGAGAGCTTACAACCTAGTAAGAATCCGACAGGGAGATGAGTGGAAGACGGCCTTTAATATTTGGGACGGCCATTACCTGGTACCTGGTCATGCCTTTCGGTCTTTGTAATGCTCCCGCAGTCTTCCTAGATTTTGTTAATGAAGTTTTTAGGGATCTCCTCGATCAATATGTCTTTGTATATTTGGATGACATCCTAATCTTCTCCAACACCATATGTGACCATCATGGCTATGTAAAACAGGTACTCCAACATTTCCGGGTGAATCGCCTCTTCGCAAAATTGGAGAAGCGTCAATTTCACCAGACCACAACGTCTTTCCTAGGCTATAACATCTCTGACACCGGCCTAGCAATGGACCCTGCCAAAGTGAAAGCAGTATTGGATTGGCTTCGGCTCACAACCCTGAAATCCGTACAAAGGTTCCTGGGATTCGCCAACTACTATCGAAGGTTCATTCAGAACTTTTCCTCTATGTCGAAAAGCATTACTGATTTTTGCTGGTAACCTACTGTATTAAGTGGGAGAAATATCACTTGTTTGTGTTTGCCAGGTAGTACTGTTAAACAAATAAGAACTTTGAGCTACTGATTGAGGGGCTGTGGGATAATGTTTACATGGCAAGTTGGCCACTTGGACGAATAATGAGTTAAGTGAGTATTCCGCAGGAGGCAGTGTATCAGAGCACAGCCATGCAATGATCAGGATGACAGCTTTGAAGTTAAAAAGTTTTCTTTATTCGGACACCATGGTGCAGACAGAAATGGAGGGTAGCTCTTATGCGTTTCCCGCCTATGTGGCGCGTCATCTGAGAGTGAATAATGAGTTAATATATTAAAAGTTGAAAAATGTTTCTTACATTATTTTTTATACTATATTCTACTGTAGGTATTTTCTCTGTCCTCTCTCTCTCTCTCTCTCAGCAAAAAAACCTATATAAGGAACTAGATGGTGAAACATCCAGACAAACTATTTCCTATTATTTGAAGATAACGCATTTTCATCCTGAAATAACATGATAATGTCGGTGCCTTGAAGAAGTGCGCGCATGCGCACGAAACGCGTTGGGAAGATCCGTTTTTAGAAGCAATTGATTCCTGGAGTTGGGGAGCACACCGCCCGGTTGGAGAGCAGGAGAGCAGGAGAATAGGAGACCGGCAGGAGGAGAGAGCGTGACGCGACGCCTGCGCAGCAGCATCACTGTTCCTGCGTCCCTGAAGCTCCACACAGCATCTGCCACACGTGGGGACGCCAGAGAGAGAGCTCCGGTCGCCATCTTGGATCCACAGAAAGTGTTTCCAGTCCTACTGCTTTCAAACATCCTCCATTCTGTGAGTAGGGTAACGATTTTACCCCCCCCCCCGGATTGATGTGTGACACCCTCCAGATTCCTGCACTAGTTGTTAATAAATAGCTTTTTTATTATTTTCTGTCTGGCTTGTTGTTGTGAGTCTGTCTTGTATGTTATATGTTGTTAGTGTTATATGTTTTTATGTCCACAATACTGACATACTGCACTATAATTTTTTCTCTTTATTTTTTCATATATCACGTCACGTCTTGGAGAGAATCTGCATTTTGTTCATCCTCCATCACCATTGCTAAAGGATTTTGATTTGGACTGTTCACCACATGGTTTGAATATTTTCACTAATTTAATTGGCGCCGACATTATCTTTTTTTCTTTTCATGCTAAGTTACTGACTGTACAGTTAGTCTTTGTCTGGCTGCCACTGTTTATTAATTGTCCCAATAGGGGGTTGTGATTTTTAGCGCTGTTTTGCACCGTCTTTTCTGTTTCTGAAATAACATGATGTTAACATGCTAATCTAAATTCTGGCTGTTATTTTGCATATGATTACGCTAGTGAATAAAGCATTAATTCAGGAAAAATAAAGGCTGTTAATTTTTTACAGTAGGATACATCACATTGTTTGCCTTGATTTAATGAAGCTTTGTGAATCTGGCCCAGAGTGCCTGCAAAATGTGAAGTACAGCAGTACTGTAAATAATATTACTTGCCAGCACAACTGTATATAAGAAAAAAAAAACAGATATCATTAGTATTATAAACTATATCTCCAATTTTTAAATAATTAAAAGTCAAAAAATAATTTTTGAAATACTGTATCATGTCCTAAACTTTGGCCATATAGTTGAATAAAAGTTATTTTGGTTATTTTGTTTGTGATTCTATTAAATAATAGTATCCAGTTTGCAGCTCACAAAATGCATAGTATACAGAAGTTAGAAGACAATGAGTAATGTTGTTTAATGACAGGAGAGAACTTCCTCCATCTCATATGCTTTTTATATGTAATCTCTAGTGGTCCATGTTCAGAAGGTTCTAATGAAAAAGGGAATGGATGATCTCCTCCTTGCTTTCACTGAATGGAGAACGATTTACCCACTGACAATGTACTAATTAAATGTCACACTGGACAGTTTGCTAAAAGATTGATGGGCTGAACGTTTTGTACTTATTTAGGTTTTGCAGGGAATATAAATAAGTCCTTCAACGTCTTTAGGATATAGAGGTCCATTGCAGCTTCTGATTGGAGAAGAAATGATTGTACAGTACTGTACCTTCATGTACCTTCAGGTCATAAAGCTAACATATAAATGTATACATAATGTTGATTTACATTACTATTTGTATGACTTAATAAATCTTAAAATAAATTGGAAATTCTAAAACACACACACACACACACACACACACACACACACACACACACACACACACACACACACACACACACACACACACACACACACACGTATTTAAACCATCTATTTAACGTTAGAGTTATCTTTCCCCAAAGATAAGTGTATATAAACTATTTTAAACATATAATGCACTTTATTGATATACTGTATGTAAATATTTGGTATACATACTTGTTTTTTTAAATTTGTTTTGATACATGAACATGTCTTTAGTAATATGTGTTTGAAATAAATATCAATGCTTTTGATATACCATTTTATATGATTAGTATATATGGATGCCAGTCCATGATTGACTGGCCCCTTGAACCAACTGGTGGAGAATCAGTGAAGTGCGATACATGAGCATAAATCACTAGTGGTTTAGATACAATCAATTCCCTGAGAAACTGGACATGTGTTCCACAAAACACATTAGGGGACTGGAGGATTACCAGTTGTTTTTTGGCACTAGAACTCTCTTGTTCCCCTGTTTTTGTATACAGTACATGACATCTTTTCCTTTTACACCACATGGACAAACTTGAAGGAGTTACAACTCCCAAGATGTCTCATTAACTGCATCAGAAGGTACATACAGGTTTTGAAAATGATCCTTCTACGATTGATAAGCGATTGTTTTATGCTGATATTGTTAGCACAATAAACACCTTTGTGATTTCTAACTTTGATAAATGGTTTTACACTATGAAACCCTCTGCTCTTCTCTTTTTTCATGTTTTATATATAGATATATCTATATATAAAACATGAAAAAATCACCAAAGTGATCCAATACACCAGCACAACACTGAAACTGAAGAAAAAAGTGTTTTAATGGAGCATAATACAGACAAAAAGCTTGGTGTCTTGGTCCACAGGGGGATCTTTCACAAGGGTAACATTGCACTAAGAACCACATATTTCATATTAAAAAAACGGCATGTAGATTAAAACCGGGGGGAGGAGTCAGTTTTGCTGAGCATCACAGGTGAATGACATTCAAAGTGAAAGGTAGTTAGGGATATATGGAGGACAGACAGTGACTTAATAGCAGAACTCATTAATATCAGAACAGTAAACTTCAGTAACAAATAAAAAACAGAAACAAGCAAATAATTAACATGTAAAACATAAACAAAAAACATTGTACCTTGCTAAATAGGACAATTTCAGAGCTCACATAATTAAATAACATAACAAAATAACATAAAAAAATAATAACATTAAAAAACATGCAAAACATCAAAACTGAATCTATTTATTATATTGTTAAATTCAATTGATAAATTCCTGCGTTAATGAGACAGACTAAGCAGTAGCAACATACATTTAGCATACTGTAGGTATCTGTTGTAAAGGAGTTTAACTTGATGGGTTAGCAGGCTTGATATTTTTTGTTTAAAAGATCAAACTGCAGGCGGTCCTCGGTTATCCGCCATAATCCATAGAGCAAACCGCCATCAGATAGAAAAACGTTGGATTGTGAATCCAATGTTAATCTGCAGCAGTCAGCATCGAATAATCTATTCCGATGTTAGATAATTCATTCCTGTGAATGCATTATCTGGTGTCGGATAATCCGTTCGATGGATAACAGACTGACAGATAGCGAGGACCACCTGTACATTAAATGACTGTTTTGAGTCTTTGAGTCATTTGAGTAATTCTATCAAATATAGAATTTCAATAATAGTATATATGTATAGTATATAGTATAATATATATATATATATATATATATATATATATATATATATATATATATATATATATATATATATATATATATATATATATATATATATATTGCTGAATAAATGAGTTCTTCAGTATTAGGCAATACCTATTTTATTTGGACTAACAATTTATGTCATAGGACAAGCTTTTGAGTGTTTTCCTCTCTTCCACAGGTCATCAATACTGGTTTAAAAAGGAGTCCATGGCTAAAACAGAGATTTGGAAAGCAGAAAAAACAAAGATTTAGATGAGGGTGGGTTAGAAATGGATATTTGTAGACATTGAAAGAGTAATAAACCAGTGACTAGTAACAACATGGAGGAGGAAGGGAATGCTGTGACGGGGGGCTGGGGGGAGGGGGGGGAAACATATGGATAAGAAGATTGGCAGAGAGGCAGGCAGGATAATTACAAACAATTGTGATAGTGTGTGAGAAACCCCATATCTGCATTAAGTCCTCTTTTTTTGGTGTCAAAGAGTCTTATCATTCTGAGTTCAAATGTTTTCCGTTCTTGGTGTAGTTTAAACATTCCATTGAGGATTTTGATTTTTAAATCATTTATGGAATGATCTAGTTGTGAGAAATGATGTCCCACTGGTGAGCAGTATCTTCCTTGTTTGTGGTAGAGTATAGAGTGTCTTTGCATATTCATTCTGCCTTGAAGTTTTTGACTGGTTTCCCCAATTTAGTATCCTACAGTAGGTCACTTTTTTTGGATTGAATCATACACAAATTATATCTTTTTATTAAATTAGCTTTTTGCTCTGTAATCAGCTGCAGTTTTGTTTGTGCAGTTGTTTGTTTTTTTGTGAGTCTGTCAGGTCTTGTCTGTTTGGTGTTATTATTACTTTATTTCAGTTATACAGATGCACACTATGATTGGTGTTTATGTTTTTTCCCACATATTGTGAGACGACTTTGAAGATACCACTGGAGGTCCTCTGCTTATTGTCACTGGACATTTATATATGGTCAGATCTAATTATTCCCTTTGGATTTATCACATTTTTATTTGTTGCCAGATTATTTATTTTTCTTCTCCTTCTGTCTGAATGATTCAGTCAGGGTTTTGAGATGCCTGTTTCTGTCTTCAGTGTTAGAGCATATGCAGTGGTATCTTATAGCCTGGCTGTCTATGATACCTTGTTTTGTATGAGTGGGATGGGAGCTAGAGTTGTGGAGATAACTGCATCTGTCTGTTGGTTTCTTGTATACAGATGTGTGTAGGTTGCGATTTTTCAGAGTTACTGTTGTATCTAGAAAGTTTACTAGGTTTGCCAAATAATCCATTTTGATTTTAATTGATGGATGGAATGAGCTTAGTGACTCGTGGAATTGTTTTAGGTTTCCTTCACCCTCCATGCTGTTACTTGTCACCATTGTATTATCCTTGCAATGTCTACAGACATCCCTTTCTCACCCATCCTTATCTAAATTTCTGTTTTTTTCTGCTTTCCAAACCTCTGTTTTAGCCAAAGATTCCTTTGTAAACCAGCATTGTTGACCTGAGGAAGAGGGAACTCTCGAAAGCTTGTCCTATGACATAAATAATCTAACACAAACCAGTGGCAATTGCCAAAAAGACCCAGGTACCCCCAGGTACATTCTGCATACATGCTTTAAACTTGCCTTAAACTAGCCCCAGCATTGATTAATGGCCCATCAGATTAACAGCAGGGGTCCCTGGCAGTCCCATTCAAACTGAATGGGACTGCCTGGGACCCCTGCTGTGTTAATCCTATGGGTCATTAGTCAATGCAGAAATGCCTTAAACTAGCCCAGCACATATCCAGCACATACCCAGAATGTAACCAGACTAGTTTAAGGCAAGGTTTAAAATAGTCGTGGTCTCGTCTGCATATATAAATATATACACGATACCACCTAAACCGGAAATCAAGAGACAGCACACAGCATGTTGAAGTATAAAAGGTGTATTTAGTAAAGATAGTACGGTATTGGCCCGAATATAGTGCGAGTTTTTTTGACGAAAATTGCCATGCCAGAAACTACGCTTGTACTATATTCGCAGCCCAGCATTTAACATGGGGAAAAAATCCAAGATGGCCACCAGGTGCACATGGCACCGAACAGAGCGGAGCAGTGACCCGAGGAGGAGGTGAGAGTCCAGCAGGGAATCGCCTGACTGGAATCCGGTCACAATGCTGTGGGAGGCTGACAGCCTGTGGAGCTGCAGCGGAGGGGCCCACAGGTATGGAGAGGTGGCTAAACGCTAAGGTAACGAAGGGGTTAAACACAACTGACTGTTTTTTTTAGGGTAGCAGGGGTGGGGGAAGGTGGATAATAGCTCATTTGTCCATTAACAATAAACAAAATTCCAGCAAGCATAAAGTAAATAAAAGTTTCACTTACCCGTGCCAAGATGAAGGCCATCCTTGTGTTCCCCCCTTCTCTTCCTCCCCATCCTCCGTGGCAGCAACATAGTAATAAAAAACAAAATATTGGCAACTAACCTCTTAATCACATGAAGGGTTAGTAACTGCTATAGTAATTAAGGGGATAACCACCCTCCCCAGCTACCCACCCAGGATGCTTAACACCCTCCCCAGGGTGACTACCCCTACCCTCTACCCAGTGGTATTGACACAGTGGTATGCCATGCCCATATAATATGTGCATAATTTGCCACTAAGGCAGTCAATGGGCAACCTAAAAAAAGAAACAAGAACCAAAAATACAAAACATTTCAAAAAACCAAGAACCAAAAATACGTAATAATTAAGTAAAAACAAGAACCAAAAATACAAAACATGACAATGAAATAAAAACAAGGATTTGTCAAACAATTAATTGCTTGTCACTGTGTGTATTCTAAAGGGAAATAGATAAACACATTGGTAGTCAATGGGCAACCTAAAAAAATATATACAATTAAATAAAATACAATCAATACTTTTCTTACCATTGATGTTTTCAGCCACATTACGTGAGCACCAACTTGTGACCCTCAACGTAAAGATCCTCAACAGCCGATATGAAGAAGTCTGTGAACAAATCTTGATTGAAGAGACGTCTCCCCAGTGAGTTCTTCAGACTTTTCTTCTTTCTTTTCTTTTCTTCTGTCTTCTTTACTTGTAATTCAATGGGGCGGATGTTGTCTCGTTGGCTTCTTAAGCTCAAATGAGACGGGGCAGGGCTTATATAAGACCTTTGACGTCACATTTGGGTGTCAAATGTACACCCCAATCCGATTGGCTTGTGTACCATAGGACAGGGTTATTTTTTCTATTTTTTAAAGGATGTGATGTCATCTTAAAGGGGGGTATGTTACAATCTTAAAACATGGCTGCCATCACATGGTACCACAACCAATTGGATTGTGAGATATACTATGTGAGGCATAGTACCAATAGGAACCAATCCGATTGGTTGAAGTACCATGTGACATGCTCCATATTTTTAAAGAATGTGACATTTTAAAGGGATGATGTCACATCCTTTTAAATAAAATGGCTGCCATTACATGGTACTTCATCCAATCAGATTATGAGATACACAACATGGTACGCCCAAAAGCAGTGCGATCAACTGTGAGAGCTGTGTAGGGAGATACGACTCTTACAGACTGAAGCCAGATCGCATGGGCGAGAACTTTGAGAGAGGCTGAGCTACATCGCTGCTGGTATTGGCATTTTCCTACATCACGGTTTGAGACTCGTGGAAATGGTTTCAGATTTTTTCTGAATACCGTGATAAAACAAAAGAGAAACTGTTCGATGGGGTCATGTCAAACCATTCGAGATGGCAGCAAAGTTATTGAAGCTACTAGAATAGGCCCCATAGTCTTAGACTTTTTCTAGTTCTAGTCCAATTATTTCAATCTTTTCAAACTTGAGACATTTGTTGAAAATCTCTATGGTCTTACTGAGATCCATGCAGAGTCCCACATTCTTAATGATTTAAGCTAGTTCTCCATTTTTTTGCTGAAGGTCTGATGGACCTGTGTCAAAAATAAGAATGTAATTTGCAAATCATAAGTTACTCAAATAATCACCATTGATTTGGGCTCCTTTTTCTTTCCAATGTAATGTCTTCAACAATTTTTCAAGTATTGCAGTTAAAAGCTTTGGTGACATGGTGTCTCCATGCCACACTCCCTTGCTGATCCTTAACTTGCTTGTAGCTTCATGTAATCTAATGGTTGATGTGGCATTCTCATACTGTAAATGCTCTTTAAAATATCCATATAATGACAAATTGTAGAGTGCAACCCATATTAATAGCTTTGATTTTCTAATAAAATACAGTTCATAAATAAATAAAATATATAATAAATAGTAAGCTTCCATTTTTAGACATTCAAATATTGCCAGAGAAGTCCATAAAGTTTTTCTCTGAAATTGCAATAAAACCACATATGTTTGAATTGACTCTCTAAAGTGCAATTGAACATGAGGAAACATGGGAGAGAAAAGAGAGAGAAAAGTGTAAAACATTATTATGTTTGGCACAGTACGCATTGGAGTTCAGGACCATAGCAGCTGAGACACGATGGGACCAGGAGGCTTTAGTCTCAGTCTTCTGGCGGGGCTTAACGGATTCTGTGAAGGACGAGCTCGCCTCACAACCCAGGCCAGGGATTCTGGAGGAACTCATCTCCCAAGCCATTCGAGTGGATCATTACCTTCAGGTACGCCGCGCTCAGTGCCAGCATCCTCGATTTATGCCCTTTTGCGCTCCTTTTCCCAGGTTCTCGTCAACCACAGGACCTGCCATCTCCCCACTGCCCGCTCTGGAGGCTCCGGAGCCGATGCAACTTGGAGTCAAGAGTCCTCGGGCACCGATTCGACAAGCTCGCCAAGCCGGTGGGTCATGTTACTACTGCGGATCCTCCAAGCATCTGGTCCGTGAATGTCCACTACGCCTGGGAAATGACCAAACCCAGTGAGTACGAAGGGGCTCTCCCTGGGTGCTAAATCTAATTGTCCCTTTTCCAGGAAGGAACTTCCCAAAAAGTTGACCATTCCTGTCTCCCTCTTGGGTCCTACCTTCTGCACCTCCACTGCGGCATTTATCAATTCCGGCGTGGGAGGAAATTTCGTGGATCAAACCTTCTCTGAACAGAACCAGATTCCACTGATTAGGAAGAAGTCTCCTGTTGCCTTGGTCGGGATCGACGGCCGTCCGTTCACCCCGGCATACATTTCCTTGGAGACTTGCCCCCTCACCCTTTCCTCTCATTCCCACAAGGAGACCCTGGCCTTTGATGTAATCCATGCTCCCGGAACACCAGTCACCCTTGGCTTACCTTGGTTGCAGAAGCACAATTCTCACATCAACCACAATCCTCACATCAACTGGACATCCCAAGATCCAATTATCTGGAGGTCAAGGTCAGAGGAGTCATCTCCACCAGCTGTACTTCCGCCTCAACTGCTGGCCAATACATCCAACCCTAAGGGATATTTACCCGCTCCGTATGCTGATTTTCTGGATGTCTTCAGCAAAACTCAAAACGAACTACTACCCCCTCACAGATCATACGATTGTCTGATAGTCTTGATACCTGGATACATATTGCCCAAATCCAAATCCTACTCCCTCTTTCTACCTGAGACGCAAGCCATGAACGAATATATCCGTGAGAACTTGAAGCAGGTCTTTATAAGGCATTCCAATTCGCCCACGGGGGCTGAATTTTTTTTCGTCAAGAAAAAGGACGGTACTCTCAGACGTGTATAGACTACCGGGGACTGAACCGCATTAAGGTGAAGAACTGTTACCCACTTCCACTCATCTCTGAACTCTTCAACAGACTTCAAGGTGCTAACCTGTTCTCCAAGCTCGACCTTCGCGGGGCGTATAATCTTATTCGCATCTGGTAGGGCGACGAATGGAAGACCGCCTTCAACACCCGTAGCGGCCACAACGAATATCTCATGATGCCCTGCGGCTTATGCAACGCCCCAGCTGTTTTTCAGGACTTTATCAATGACATCTTTCAGGATGTCCTTAATCGTTTTGTAATTGTTTATCTGGATGACATCCTTATTTTTTCCAAGAATCTACAGGATCATATCATCCATATTAAGTTTGTACTCTGCCGCCTCTGAGAGAACAGATTGTTTGCCAAGATGGAGAAATGTCTCTTTCACCAGTCTCCCACCTTTTTTCTTGGGTATATTATTTCAAACAGGGGATTGGCCATGGACCCTGAGAAACTTAAAGCCTTAATGGATTGGCCGCAACCCGACTCCCTCAAGTCTATTCAGCGGTTTGTAGGGTTTTTCAATTATTACCGGAAGTTTTTTCGTAACTTCTCCACCATCATCGCTCCGATCACGGCACTGACCCAAAAAGGAGCTGTTCCTTCGTCTTGGTCTCCTGAGGCAGTCACAGCTTTCAAAAAATTGAAACAAGCATTTGTCTCAGCTCCCATCCTCCGACACCCGAACACCAATTTTTCATTCACCCTAGAGGAAGACGCTTCAGACTGCGGGGCCGACGCAGTCCTATCCCAGAGATTTTGTCCACAGGATAAACTTCACCCTTGTGTTTTTTTCTCTAAGAAGTTTTCCCCAGCTGAGAGGAACTATGACGTGGGCAATAGGGAACTTTTGGCCGTCAAGTTGCCCTTCAGGAATGGAGGCATCTGTTGGAGGGGTCAAAAGAGCTGTTCACTATTCTCACAGACCACAAAAATCTTTAATACATCGAGAATGCCCGCCACTTAGGCCCCCGCCAAGCCCGCTGGTCGTTATTTTTCTCCAGGTTTAATTTTATTTTGTCCTACATTCCCGGCACTAAGAACGTCAAGGTGGATGCTCTCTCTAGACAATATTCTTCTGAAGAGAGACCGGAGAAAACTACCGAATCCATCCTTCCCAAGCAAAAGATCTTCGCGGTCGCTGCATTCAAGAATCTTGAGAAGATCATCAAGTCTCAAAGACACCTTCCTAGCAATATTGAGATCCCGAAGGACACCTTAAACGTGGAGCCAAAGATTATTCCTGTGATTCTGGAATAGGGGCACGCTTCCCGTTCAGCAGGACATCCGGGTTTCAAGAAGACTTTGGATCTCATCCGTCGCACCTTCTGGCCTTCTGGTGGCCCAATATGGCGAAATCCATCCTTGAATTTACCCGGGCCTGTCCGGTATGTGCACACAATAAGATTCCTTACCAGAGACCCCATGGTCTTCTTTTGCCCTTACCCATCCCGGAGCGCCCCTGGTCCCACATATCCATGGACTTTATTGTCGAATTGCCTAGGTCGAATACCATTCTAATAGTAAAGAGAGGGAGGATCTAGAACTGACACGGTCTTCAGAAGCAGGAGCATAGAGATCAGGAGAGACGCCAGAGTGTGACATCACGAGGCTTAGCGCGGGCTGACGGCAGTTACCCAGAGAGGTGAGCAGAGCACATTCTGCAGTGCTGGCCACCTCAAGCTGAGATAGAGGAAGCTATAGCAAATAGAGGGGGCGAATCTCGCAGAGTAACTACTGAGAGTTAGACGCCACTTCAGGGTTTGCAAACAACAATAGCACCATCCTCCCAGAAGCCTGCCTACCTGATTGTATCAAGCTGCGGACGGCACGTTGTCAGCTGTTTTTACACAGCCTGGTTTATGTGAGTAAGCCCTTGGCTGTTTTTTATTTTTATTGTAATAAATTTTTATCAATCTGCACCATCATCGTTCATGTTATTTCCTTTCTGGGAACACATGGGAACTATGACCAAGTGGTAATGCTGTGAACAGACAGAAAACCTGGAGGATAGAAATACAACACGTGGGATTCGTGATATCTGGAAGAGAAGAGGTTAAAAGCACAGATTGTCTCAAAGGAACAATATCACAGCAAGTCTGTAAATTCATTACTTTAATCTGTTGTGGAGTTATTTATGGATTCTTGTGGCTGCGCAATGGTCTTTTCCTTTTTGTCCATTACATACTAGGAGGAGTTCGGAACCAGCAGCCAGCAATTGGATCACCATCGCTCCATCAGCTGGAATATTGAAAAGAACTTTCCATATCTATATGGACTAATCATTGGACTGGGGTATTGTTGTAGCCTGAAGCGCCGGGTCATTGCATTTTTTGTACCATTCTAGTAGTGGTGGATCGGTTTTCCAAGATGGCACATTTTATTCCTCTCAAAGGATTACCCTCCTCACCTGCCCTAGCCGATATTTTCTCTAAAGAGATTTTCCGGATCCATGGCCTACCCACATCCATCGTATTGGATCGTGGCTCTCAATTCGTTTCCAGATTCTGGAGGACCTTCACCAGAAGACTGTGCATTGCTTCCTCCTTTTCTTCAGGATATCATCCTCAATCTAATGGACAGACCGAGGGGGTTAATCAATCTCTCGAGAAGTATTTAAGGTGCTTCGTCTCTGACTCCCAGGATGACTGGGTGGAATTACTTCCCTGGCTGAGTATGCCTTTAATTCCTCCAGGAATGAATCCACTCGTGAGACACCTTTCTTTATTAATTACGGATTTCACCCGGCTCGCCTACCTATTTCCAATATCTCCTCTGGAGTTCCAGCTGTGTATGAACACATCTCCCTCCTACAGGACTCTTGGGCTAGAATTCAATCGGCACTTCAAAAGGCCTCCCTGACTTCTAAAATCCAGGCTGACCGCCGTCGCCAACCTGCACCCAACTACAAACCAGGGGACAAGGTTTGGTTGCCTACTAAAAATATCCACCTCAAAACCCCTTCCCCTATATTGGCACCTAGGTTTCTGGGGCCATTTCCTATCGTGGAGCAGGTAAACCCGGTGGCTTCCATCTTCAATTACCTCAAAGCATGAGAATTCCTAATGTTTTTCACATATCTCTTCTCAAACCCTTCATTCCCAGTCCTCTCTTTCCGGACCACACTCTGAGACCATACCCAGTTATCATACAGGGCAATGAAGAGTATGAGGTCCAAGTCATACTGGATTCCCGCCTCTCGAGAGGTAAGGTTCAATTCTTGGTCCATTGGAAGGGCTTTGGACCAGAAGAAAGATCATGGGTATTTCATAAAGACATTCATGCACCTGGGCTTCTCAAACGTTTCCGAAAGAAGTTTCCGTCCAAACCATGGGAGGATCATCCTGAGGCCGACCCTGAAGGGGGGGGGGGGGTACTGTGGGGATGCGGGGATCACGGCGCTCACAGCACGACCCCTCCTCACCTCCGAATGCCCCCGCTGCTGTGAGATGGCTTCCTCACCTTGCTCAACCTGCTCCCGCTGTATGGGGGCGCCCCCCTCGTTCCCGACAGACCAGCACTGCACCGCGGTTTATCAGGGCTCTGGCGGTTCCCTCTGGTCCCGGGCGCACGCTCTCCAACTTTACAGAGCGCGTTGGGCAAGGATAATTTATTCACTGCTCTAGCCGTGAAACCACGCCCCCAATTCTCACAAAGGCTGCTTCTTTACCCTGAAGTTCCCAACCTGGCTGCCTATCATAGGAACCAATCCATGACAGCTCCTCATGTTCCTCCAGGACTGCCTCCGTTCCCTATTGGTCAGCCGTAATATATAGTACCTGTCTTGCCTCTCTCACATTGCTCGACATAGTCTCTGTTTGCGGATGTGTATTCTGGCTCTCCCTTTGCTCTTCATTTATTCAGGTTGCGACCCGGCCTGGCGGACGTCCCTCTCTGGCTCTGCACCCCGGCTCTCGACCCCGGCTCCCACCTGACCTGCAGCTTCTCTCATCCCTCGACCACAGCTTGGACCTCGACTCCCGGATCTCTCTCTCCCTGACCTTGGCTAATGGCAATGCCTTCGTCTCTTCTGTACTGGTACCGGCAAGTATTGCTACACCTATTCCCACCTGGCCTGGCAACGCCAAAACACCACACTCTGGACACGCTCCTTCTGCTGCGGGTGCATGTACATATACGTCCCCACCTCACTATAAGGGACGAGTCTGGTCTGCGGGCAGCACCGGCATAACAGTTTCACAGGCATCCATTTGGCTGGCCGCAGGGAAATTTTTGCATCAGCATGTAGAATTGGGGCGAGTTAGCGGTTAGACGGAATTATTATTTGTGTGGTTTAAGTGCAGTACATATCCGGCAGATGGCAAAGCGAATTTCTTTGCCTATGTGGACACTGAATGCTACTATAAGGAGCGGTGCTGCTCAATGTCTGGAAACAGTTGTCTAGAATGGCAGATGTACATCATACAATTTTTATTTCAGAAATTAAAGCGTTAAAATGACATCCAGAAGATGTTGAGGAATTAGAAAACCACTATATTTTAATTTTTTAATATTTATATTATCAGCTTCACAGTTCTAAAAATGTGATATTCATATTCGTGTTCCTTAACTTTTACAGTACTTTCTAAATGATTGTATTTCACGCTTGTTTGGCAAAGCACATACAGTACTGTATGTGATAGATTTAGGTGATTGCCTTTTATAAAATTTCACACTGTAATGTTTCATGCTTTGGCTGCAAGGTTAGATCAAATAAGCTGTCCCCAGCCGCTGAAAAATTCCACTTGCTGGTAAATGACACGAAGGGCCGTCGCGTGTCATACAGACGCGTGTACATATGACACAAGGCCTCCATTTAGTATTGGAATGCCTTGAAAAAAAAAGGAACACTACTTTAGAAAACATTAAAAAATTGGATTTTTAAAAAAATAAGGAGAGAATAAATTGCGGGATTTAGAGAAAACATAATGTGATGGATAATTGTCATATTTAACAAAAGTAAGAAATAAAAATCACATTTTTTTTATTTGTAAATGAAATTGCATACTATATCTTTGCATGTGCATTTTATGAAAACATCATGTGCCTGATAAATGGCAAAAAAAATATTTTTCATTTTCAATTCAATATTAACATTATTAACAAGACTACTTTTCACGCTTGTCAGGCAAAGCACCTTTGGTATGCTTGCTGTAGATCAACAGAAATATGTTAATGAAATACTGTACTGTGTGTGTGTGGGCAGTAAATTTGCCTTCTGCAGAGACTGCTCAGAACCTAAGACCCCCTCCACTTTCTTGCTATTACCAAGTTTTAACTACTCCCCATGGGCTGCCATATTCATCTCTCCAAAGATTCTGCCCCTGGATCACAGGGTTTTAAAAGCTGAATACTATGTCATCTGTTGTCATTGAGAGAGGGGGGATTTGGACAGGCTATTGACATCTAAAGCCAGACCGTACAATAGACAAGGACATCTGCCCCTTGGCCACTCTGCCAGATGGAGTCCGGCAAATGACAATTAAGGAAAAAGGGGGATTTTGATTGTGAGTAGACACTGAATGATAATGTACTGTCCACTCTAAAGGTCTAACCTTTTAGCTACAGTTATAGCAAATATACAGTACAGTTTCCTAATATCTGAAAATATTTTTCTTAGAAATTTTAATGTTTAAACAACGTGTTGGTCAAGTGTTTAGATGTATACATTTTCTACAGTATATCATTCAAATTGAATTTCAATACTCCACCCCAAAAACAGAAAATCTTTACCTGAACGTACTGCTGCGACACACTTTATTCGAGCAAATACCCAGTATGTACCTGGCAGATACCTGGAATGCGCCGCTCCTCACCTCTGACAAGCCCCGTTGCGTTTGCCTTCCCAGCCTGGGTTCATGCCTGGCTGACGGGCGGCTGATCTGTTAAATGATAATGATTAGGATTTAATAGGCTGCAATGCTTCGCGTGTCTACCAGATGGCATAAATTCATGAATTGTAATGCAGTATATATATATACTGTGCAGTATTGCAGCCAGCGGGAATAAAATGCTTCAATCCCTGCCTGGAAAATAACGCAATGCACTCGGGCAGAAAACAGTCACAAACCTCAATACACCCGAGTATACCCGAATTCGTGGGACTAGCCAAGCTCGAATAAAGTGTGTCGCCAGTGTATCTGGTGCTTTCTGTCTGTAAAGTACTTACCTTACTACATTCCAGTTGCAATACCTTGATGCTCTAAAAAAACATCCAAAACATTGCTTATGTGATTAATATTGTTGTTGCGTGTAATTATTTATGCCTTTTACAAGCTTGTCTTTGTTCGCAGACTTGACATATTTCCTTAGGTGTTGTTTCATAGCATGCCACACGAGTTCTTTGCGGTTCAAATCAGGGGATCTGCAAATATAGAAACAAAGACAGCAACATTAAAGTAGGTACAAAAACAGTGAATTAAGTAATAACAAAGATCTAGACAGTTGACAAACAGCGAGAAAAAGTTACAGTATGGTGGTTACTCTGGTGGGGTTCTGACCCAGTTGATTCCGCTTGCCTGCATATAGGCAGCAGAGGATCTGTGTTTAGGGTCATTATGACCATTCCAATATTGTATTAATTGTTTAATGCTTTATTAATATTTTGCAGGTTTGGGGCCGGGTGAAGACAACGTGCAGGAAACAAACCCTTGGTGCAGGAAACGCATCCATCAATACTGACAGGTAATGTACTGTACTGTACTTTAATTCATACATGCCATAACAGGGACTTATTCCTTTTTTAAAAATTGACTCTAATGTTCTGAAAATCAAGCAGAGAGCTAGTTGATTGCAGAAAGTCAATTAACCAGCTCCCCTTGGGTGATCCAAGTAGGATAAACCCCCATGTTGTAAACAGAGAGGGAGATTTTCCTCAGCAAACAAGGGTGTTGACAAGAGAAAAAAGGTCTTGAGTACACAGGAGAACAGTGTATTGTAAGCAAAACACAAGGAGACCAGACCTCTTTTCCTGGACACAGAGGACCCAAGAACCTGCCAGAGGCTGGACCATCAAACACACCAAGACACCTGGACACCACTGACCAAAAGGGCCACCTGCTTTAAGGTACCACTGAAATTTTTAGCGTGGTATGCTGGCAAGGGGCTTCCCTCCCAGTCTTGCAGATAAGGACTGGGGAGTTAGTTATCCCTTACACAGGTATAGGTGTTTGTTGTTTTATGTATATATTTGTTTGCTGTGTTGTTTAAAGGAACCGGCAATAAAGCCTTATGTTAATTTCACCCTAAACGGTCTCCATTAGCATACCTCTGCACACATCTCTTACATATGGTGTCAGAAGTTGGGATGAGAGGGGTCGATTGAATTGCAAAGGGGCCCTGGAGACTGTCTGTGATTTTTTTTTGTGCTTTTGCCTGCATACAATTCTTGCAAAAGCCTGAGAAAAAAAAAAGGATCATGTGCAGCATTGACCAGAATTAAAGGGCTACACATCCAGACAGCAAAACTATACTGCACTGGAGAAAACCACAATCCACAGTTTGACAGGAAAGACTACAACATATGGTGACCCGAACAAGGTATGGATGCTGTGATCAGAGTCTACCCCACCACTTGTGTGAAGAAACAAAAAACAAACAAAAAACATGGGATTTTAAAATGGCTGCCAAGCTAAATTTAAGTAATGGAGAAGAAAATGTTTCCTTGTGTAAAGAGCCCAGATACATGGAGCAGTGTCCCTTCAGACCTTCTTCTGATGATAAGGATGATCCCTATGTTGCCCCAGAAAAAGGGTAACAGCCAGAGGAAAAAAAAAAAAATCAGCGAGCCAAGGAAATGCATAGATAAGAGAGTTAGAGTGCTCCAACCCAGAATGATTCCATCCAGTTCAATAAACAATAAATCCTTTAGCCCTGGAGATACCAGTGGGAGTGGGTAGGCAAATATAGACTTGTAAGTGTAAATGACAGCAGTCAAAACTTAACTATAAGCATCTAATACCAATGAAAACCACTCACGTCATCTCCAGGGGTGATTGACAGGCGTGCCAGCCATGAAGGATCCAGAATCCAGGTACAGCCAGAAGAAAAAACGAATGGCGCACAGCCAGGGAGCCAGGTGTGGAGTAAAAATGCTGTTCTTTATTAGTGCATGAAAAGAGACAAGTATACCCCCTTAGGGGACAAAGACAGGGACCTCCTACGCGTTTCGGACCAACGGGTCCTTTATCAAGGAGTAACTCCTTGATAAAGGACCCGTTGGTCCGAAACGCGTTTACTCCACACCTGGCTCCCTGGCTGTGCGCCATTCGTTTTTTCTTCTAGCCAAGGAACTGCAGCAGCAATCAATGCGCTGTGGTCACATGAAAAATGCAGAAGTTTTTCTTAGCAAGTGCACATCCAGTATCACTAATGAGAAAGAAGGTGTGCCCAGTACTGCTGATGTCTCAGATTCTGCAAAGGTAAAGCAGAAAATGTTTACAGAGATGTCTTTGAGAGCTACAAACTCTATATGTAAAGTCTGCCCACCTGCAGGACTACCTGCTGGGGTTCTAGCGAATACAGTGAAAACAGCTGCAATAATGCCTCCTGAGGTCAAGAAGAAAAATTCACCTGATACCACCAAAATGGAGGTCAAAATGTGGTGTTCCTGTACTGAACCTGACCACAAGGAAGGGTGTCCCTTATGGTCCTACGAAGATATTGATGAGGGTGAAGATTTCTCTTATGTGGGCCCTGAAATGAGACTCACCCACAAAACACCCCTAGGATGGTGGAAGTACCAAAATTCGGTACACACCAAACAAACAAGTCTCTATGACCCCGAATATTCTTGCCTGCTAATGCAATTGCAAGAAAAGCATGGTGGATGCTGTGAAACTGATGAAGTTTCAAACATAGGAGACCATAGTACCCCTGATGGAACGGAGTTGTCCAAAGCAAAAAGGCGGAAAAAGAAAGGTTCTTCACTTATAGTGGAAAGACCAGACAAGTTCTGCCAGGCTGGAAGTCTCCAGAAAGAGATTCACAGCCTAGGTACCGAGCGGGACATTTTCCAGAAAAAGGTCCATACACTCAAGAAATAGCTGGGTGTTTTTGGCCAGGAGGTAAACAGTATTCGGGCAGAGGTGGACATATCGCAGAATGAGGTTCATACTCTCCGCATAGAGCTGGAAGCCTCACACCAAGAGATCAGCAGTTGCCGCACAGAACTGGAAGTCTCTAAAAAGGAACTTCACAGTCTGGTGAAGAGCTGGACATCTCTCAAAAAACTGTCTACAGTCTTAGTATGGATTTTAAAGTCTCTTAGAAGAATCTTCACAACCTAGAGATAGAAGTCTCACGCCAGGAGACCGTGAGTCTCAACTTAGAAGTGCGTAAATGGTAGGAGGACTACAAGGAGGCCCTGCATATTATAGAGGCTGTAAAAAGAGAAAATACAAGGTGGAAAAAAGGAAATTCTGATTTGACTGATCAAGTCAATGAAAAGAATGAAAAGTTGCACGATTTAGAAAAAACAAACTATTGGAAGATGAAAAGTAAAAAGCATTGAAACAACGTACACAAGCAGAGTGCATACTGCAGAGCCAACTACAAGGTCTGTATACGCACCTACAGAATGCCAAAGAGAAGCAGTGATCTCTGCAGGAAGAAAATCTGCAGGCTGCTAAAAAAGTACTAGTGCTGCAGGAATGTCTGATAACCAGTGTGTCTACACAGAACAGCATGAGGAACTGAAGGCTACCCTGAACATCGCCAGAGTCTCGGTGGAGGCCAAGCTTAGAGGCCAGGTAACTCTGTATGGGAGGGAGCAGGAAAAGGTCCAGAATACTGAGGCAAGCAGCTGTGGCCCCAGCAAAGAAATCCACAGAGCTCCAAAATAAAGTGAAGGATGCATTGAGGCATACTCAGAGCAAGCTCCAGAAACAGGATTCTCTGTCTAATGAACTAAACTTGTTAAAAAGGGAGAAAAGCAGCAGATTCATTCAGAAATACTACAAAGCTCTTGTCCAAGCAAGGTTGGAAAGAGAAAGGTATCTGTGCAAACGCTCTGCAGCGCTAACCATACAGGCTTTACAGAGGAATGAAAACGCGTTGGCTAAATCACCAGAATAAAGCATCCTGACTTCTCCAATCCATATGGAGAATGCAACGTTAAAAAAAGAATTATGAACATTTGAAGCAGTGTGTAATTTTGCTCCAGTTAAATGTTAGGAAGTATCTGCAGCAAAGGTGCTCCAAAAAAATGAAGGAAGCTGCTGGTGTGATTCAATCCAGATATCGGTTTACAACACAATCATGGAAGCTGTGCATTGCTATAAGTGCAACCGCAATACCATCTCAGTACTACGATCGACTTTCCACACAATTCAGGAAAGAAGAACCGAATTACGACTGAGACGCGCAATACCAACACTAGGTAACTCCCAATCTGAGATGCCACAGGAGTCTATCGGTATGGCTAAAATCTCTGCCCAGCTTGAACCACCTGGGAATATGGGTACAGAACCCGCTGCAATTGGTCACCCTAAACTCAGTGAAGAAAGGATCGCCTGGCGCATGAGAAAATACGTCAGAAAAAAGACTGTACTTGGAAAAAGTCCTCCTCGAGCGACTGAGGAGTTCTGAGCTCAAGCATCTTCTTGAGGAGAGATTACTCACCTGGATAAAGGGCTCTAATCACAGCCTGACTGAGGGTTCTCTTACTCCATCCATTCTCATTAAAGCTGCACATGAATATTGCGTGAGAGTGGAAGGATGGGCTTTGACCTTGGTAAGCCAGAGCTTCCCACAAACAGGGGTGGTATGTAACAGGGACTTATCCCTCTTTTAGAAACTGCCTCTAGTGTTCTGAAAATGAAGCAGAGAGCTAGTTGATTGCAGTTAGTCAATAAACCAGCACCACCTGGTTGATCCAACTAGGATAAAAAAAAAAACTGCTGTAAACAGAGAAGGAGATTTTCCTCAGCACACAAGGGTACTGACAAGAGGAAAAAGGTCTTGAGTACACAAGAGAACTGTATATTGAAAGCAAAACACAAGGAGACCAGACCTCTTTTCCTGGACACAGAGGACCCAGGAACCTGCCAGAGACAGGACCCTCAAACACATCAAGACACGTCAACACTATTGACCTGAAGGGCCACCTGCTTTAAGGTACTGCTGAGATGTTGTGGCTGGTATGCTAGTAAGGGGCTTTTCCCCCAGTCTTACAGATAGGGACTGGGGAGTTAGTTATCCCTTACACAGGTATAGGTGTTTGTTGTGTTATGTATATTTTTGTTTGCTGTGTTGTTTAAAGGAACAGGCAATAAATCCATATGTAAATTTCACCCTAAAGGGTTTTGTAGACAGACGTTCACAGAGGTACACAATTAGGAGGCTTTATAATGTGAAATTATAATAGGCTTTATTGTGCCTGTTCCTTTTCATCAGGAAATTATCCAAACACAGGGGGGGGACAAAGCTTCCATTCACTTGGGAGTATTTCTAGTGAAATCCTATGCAATTAGTTCACATCTCCCTTAGTAAAGCATGTCTCTCAGCCCCAAAATATATAGCATGAAATAAGCAGATATAAGCAGTCTCTTAATAATGAAAGTCTTATCTGTTAGATGCTGTAGAGTAAGCTTCTCTGCTCTCCTGGATCCGCACCCGTGCGTGCACAGAAAATCAGCATCCAGGTTTAGAAGTCTTATTTGGTGTCTTGTAATCAGCTATGCTGGGCAGAGCTCAAGACATGTGCTGTCTCCAAAGGTCAGCTCTCAGTCAGAGCTAAGGAGTCACTTCCTGTCTCAAATGCAGGCTTTTTGTAAACAATCTAATCAGGCAGGTGGTGTTTAGTAATTAATTACCGCACTGCTAGATTAAAGGCACATTAATGAACAGGGATAAGTCCCCTGTTACAGGTCTCCATTAGCATACCTCTGCACACATCTCTTACACATGCTATGTCTTTTCCTCCTAAGCAAGGAAACCTCAGAATTTTATAATGCAGTCATTTTTAATTCTTATGCTCATTTATGTATTGCAGGTTTAGCATCAGGATGAGGCCAACACCATATTCGAGCAGTAAAGGCATCCAGCGACAATGTCAGGTAATGTACAGTACGGTAATTCATGCAAAAAGTGTATCATACAGTAATTTTTTTTTCAACCAGGTTCCATTGTGACACACTTGCGCAGAAATGCTATGAAAGGCATATACATTTCAACCAGGTTCTATTGTGAAAGCATGCGCAGAAATGCTTACACATGCATACTGTATGCGTTTCAACCAGGCTCCACAGTGAGACACGAATGTCGAGAAATGCTATGACACAAATATGCGTTTCAACCATGCTCCACAGCGACACGCATGCGCAGCTCACTACTACTGGATGTGCCATTATTAATATTGAATATTGTCTCTTTCTTTACAGGCTAAGATATCCAAGATCCAGCCATTTAAAGAAGAAAAATAGAAGAAGATTGTAAATGTGAAAGAAGAGACGACTTTGTCTTTGTGCATTATTCATTTTTACTTTATGAGAGTTTGCAAATAAAAACTTTTATACTTTAAAAATACTTTTTGGTGTGTTCAAGTTTTAACTCTGTCCATTTCAATTAAATACTGTAGTCCAAAAAATTGGAAAATAGATTTAATTCACTACAGAATTAAAAGATGGACATGGCAGAATTATTGAAACCATGGTTGGGACATTTTTTAAACATTTAATTTTTTCTCAAAAATCTCGGTTCCTACTGTACTGTACACTTAGAGTAGTACTGTACATACTGTTCAGTAACCCCAGGATGAAGACCATCCTCATCTTCAGGCTCCTTAGCCTCCTCATCTTTTGTGGGCGGCAATAGTAAAATAAATACTGGCCAGTAAACCCTTAATTACCATTTTTGTTGAAAAAATATAAATACACAATAAAATTAAATATTTGTTTCAACTAGGTTCCATAGTAACACGCATGCGCAGAAATGCTATGACACGCATACTGTATGCGTTTCAACAAGGCTCCACAGCGATACATGAATGCGCAGGAATGCTGTAACACGCATATGCGTTTCAACCAGGCTCCAAAGTGACACACATGCGCAGCACATTACTACTGTATGTGTGATTATTAATATTGCATATTGTGTCTTTTTTGTAGGCCAAGACATCCAGCCAGTTCGAAGAAAATAATAAAAGAAGATTCTACATTTAGAAGAAGATACAACTTTGTATTTGCACATTATTCATTTTTACTTATTAGCGTTTGCAAATAAAACATTTAATTCTTTAAAAATACTTTTTTGTGTGTTCCAGTTTTTACTGTTTAGATTTCAATTAAATACATGCAAAGTACATACAGTACTGTACATCTGTGTGATATCAGATTGTGTGCACATGAACAGGAATAAGTTATGGTTGCAGAGCAGTTAGATTTTTAAGACACAATCACTGGCGACCGCTGACTTACATTTCTGGCCAGTATTTCAGAGAATGCAAAATTTCCTTCTCTGCCCTCTTTAAAATTATGGGCACACCGCGGACAAAATTACCAATGGCCGTGGTGTGGGGGAGGAGGCCGTACGTGAAAAAATACAAGGGAGCGACCAAAATAGGACTGCATCTGTACAAGGCCTGTCACATCTCATTTTACAGAAAGAAGACGCTACGAACATCTCTGGACTTGTTCAGGAAAAGAGAGAAGAGAACAAAAAGAAGATAAGAATATCTAATCACCGGTGACACCTCTTCAAACAACTGAGGATTATAGACTTCAGCGCATCATGTCCTTTAAGATGAGGATCATTGCTTCTTGGGTCTAGAGCTGTTGGTGCCGCAGATGAAGGGGGTGAAAGCCTTCATTCCTTCAAGGGTAAGAAGCACTTGTATTGTATTTTATTGCATTTTTTTGTTTTCCATTGATTGCTAATGTGCTATCTGTGCCCATATTGTATTGTATTGTATGTATTGAAATGTAAATTTCTATTTTATTGTGCAATCTTTTTTTCAATTTCAAAACAGATGTGCAAAAGCCATATTTGGCTACTAGTGCTTTGTCCATTTTAATATGTGGTGATTGGGGTAGAGGAGGTAGAGAATGGAGGTAGTTGCCCCAGGGAGGGTGATTATGCCTCCAGGGTAGGGTAGTGGGATTAATTTAGGGGTTACAGGCCAGTAGCTAGAGACGAAGTCTCCGTTGCTAACATGTCCTTTTTGCAGCTCCTGCAAAGGAGCCACATCCCCACAGCCCACACATGTAAGGCTTTTTACAAGCCACAGCAGGTGAAAGCGCACAACCAGGAGACACAAATTCCTCCGCGAGCAGCCAATGGTCTGCTCACGGAGCGTTCATGGAGGCGCAACAGAACCCAGAGAATTCATCTGTAGTTTTTTTATTTTACTGTTGGTGCCACATAAGAGGAAGAAGGCAAGGAGGTCGTGGAAGATGAAGATGTTTTATTTTTAAATGGCAAATGCGCTATTATCCAGATATGGATAAAAGGGCTTTTGCCCATTAATGTATGTGTTGGGGGGGGAGTTGTTAGGTGTTGAGGGTGTGGAAAGTAGGTAATAGTCCCGGCAGGGGTCGTTAGGCCTCCGGGGTGGGTAGCATGAAGGCTTAAGCTCTTAATTACCATAGCGGTTACAACCACTAAGGTAATTAGGGTTTTACTTTGAATTAACCCCTTTATTACCTTAGTGGCTAGCCACTAAGGTAATGAAGCTTCTTTTTAGAACGTAAAGTTGTATTGAAGCATGTGGTTTCCAGAGCTGAACAACATTAATTTTAGTCCCAGGGACCCCTTGCTTCCCGAATTACAGGCGCCGGTATCAGGTGTCGGTACCTCCTGCAAGTTTAAATGTCCCAGACACGTGGGCCATTACACGAGAGAATTAAGCTTGCAAGAGATAGTGGCACCCCATACTGGGGCCCGTAATTTGGGAAGCAGGGTTTTCCCAGGTTTGAAATAAATGTTATTCAGATCTGGAGATTCAGTGCTTCAATACTATGTAATGAAGATTTTTTTTTAAAAGTGCTATTGCCTTTTAGAGCAGCTGTGAGAGAGGAACCACTGCTTTCTGCTCTCACTGCTCAGCTCTTCCAGACTTGTGTGGCCCAGTAAGATTAACAGAGTGGGAATCCCATCCTTAAGCAGGGACCTGTATTAAATCTTATGGGCAATTCCCCCATGCTCTGCACTTGGCTGTGATCATTCCACGTTTGGTCTGCAGTTAACCATCACATGTGTGGGGCAAGATGGAGATAAAGCTGACTGCATCTGTAGCTAGGGCATAGCTAGTCTAGTAAGTCTACCAAGGTGAATAGGCTTTGTTTTTATGCTTTATGTTTTGGTTTAAAGGAACGGTGTACCCAAAAAATTTTGTTGCCTTGTGCTGTAAATAACTCCCCGGAAGGCTTGGTTAAACACAATATTTACATGCATATGTTTCTCTGACCTCACCTACAGGCTAGTTGTCACAACATCCAATAGATTTTTCTAAAATTGGAATTGCACTTCCAAGATTCCTATGGTGTGTCTCACATACTATAATTCTTTAGAGAAGTCCAGTGCTGCTTTTACTTATGTTTGTCAGGCCAGTGCATCTCGCCTATTTTCTTCTCTTTCTTCTCTCCTCATGGCCCTTGCTTTGACACTGCCCCTGTGTGATGTCTTAGATCTCCGTAATGCAGCTCGGAACTACTCACATAGTTGTTCACAGTTAATTCATGACTGCCATTATCTTCCACATGGGTTCTAATTTAGAGGGATCTGTACTACCTTATATATAGTGTCATCAAATAATTGGAACTGCTTAAAAAAATATTATATAATTAAATTAGAAAATGCCAAAAAAATGACAGCAGGAAATCAAAACAATAAAATAGAAACAAAATGTCTCTAGGTGAATGAGGCACTAGGAGGCATCACCCAGCTTCCAAAAAATACAAACCATGTGACTGCGTAATGCTAAAGACCCAAACAGTAGGATAAATGAATGAATACATAACCAGATACTTGTAGAGGGGACCCCTAAACATAAATTTGATGGAAGACAGGTACTGGGTTGCAGCCCCGGATGGTAAGCTCACTGATAAGTGACGCTGTTGTAAACAATAACACCAAGAAGATTGAGCATAATAACACCCTATAACGTACCAATTGTCTTAATAAAGTCCTGAACAGGAAAACTTGTAGCAAGCGATTGACTCACTCTGAGTCCTGCACAGTCCATGCGATACAAAGGTGAGGGGTCCCCAGGTGTGCTTCCGTCCAAGGGGTAGGCTAGTAGAGAAGGAGAAAAACTGGAAGAGAACTACTGTAGGTATCAAAAAAGTAGAAAGGAGGGTGCGTATCCCATAAAAAAGATTATTTATTGGTCATGGAAAAACAGGGCAATGGAGAGCCCTACCAACATTTCACACATCACAGAGCACTTTCTCAAGGTATAGGAAAAGGAACATGAATGTCAGAAAGTATTGAAAAAGAATCAAGATTTATAATCCAGGATTTATGTAGTGCTGACCAGAGATGTCTAGTTGCGATTTGAAATATTGCTTGTTTGTCACTTTGTTTCCTGCTGTCTGCTTTTCTAAATACATTTAAGTTGTTCTATTGTTGATATATTTGTACAGAAGATTTTCTTTTTTCTTATATATACAGTAGTGTATATACAGTGTATATATTTTGACAGATATGAGGGAACGGTAGCAAAAAGGGTATATTATGGCCCTCAATTATTGCAGGGTTTCTGCTCCGCTCCATGGTTTGGTGTAATGTTTGACTGCCTGTAGACCTGACCAGGCCCCAGTACTGAAGTGGGTAAGGGTATAACACGCACCCACAGCAGTGAGGGTGTGCCCAGAGTGTGGTAAGATGCGTTGCCAGGTCTGGTGAGGAAAGGGTTAGCCAGATACTTGCCGCATCCGGGGCGCCAGAGGTCCGAAGGTATAAATCCGAAATCCATAGGTCAAGGGCAGGAGAGAGCAGTGTAGTGAGGTCCAAAGCTGAGTCCAGGGGGTAGCGAGGTACACAAAATCTAACGAGAGCTGAGATCAAATCCAAGGGTATCAAACGAGGGCAGGGACTGGAGCGTGAGCTGCAAAACACAAGAGAGCCAGGCATAGACCTCCGTACTACTAGAGCCACAAGAAAACTATGCAGAGCGAGGAATGAGAGGGCAGACAGGAACTATATATGTGGGAGAGCCAATGGGAGCAAGAGGTGGAGCAGGGGCCTGGCTGAGTGGAGCCATGGATAGGCTTAGATGCCTAGTGTGATGTTCACCAGTGGAAATAGCCTCCAGCTGATGGGAGGTGGAGCCCAGGCTGCAGGAGGAGTGTAGAAGAGAACGGGTGCCCTAGCCCTGTAACAGTCCTGCGCGCGCGCCCCGGTGGCGTGTGGGCGGCAGCGGCATGCGCCGCGGAGGACAGGAGCGGCGCTCGACCTGAGCGGGTATGGAGCCGATGGGGAGGGGGCCTGGGCCGTGCAGAATTGCTGGGAGTTGGGGTGACAGGGACCCGCAGTAAGGCGCGTGTCCCCCGATCCCTTACAGTACCCCCCCTTGTGGATCGGACTACGGACGATCCTCCCAGGGTTTATGAGGAAACTTCCGATGAAACTGTTTAAGTAAAGCTGGAGCGTGAATATGATGATAAGGTACCCAAGAACGTTCCTCTGGGCCGTATCCTTTCCAATGAACGAGGAACTGAAGTCTGCCCCTGAAAACTAGTGAATCAAGAATGAATTGAACTTCAAATTCCTGTTACCCCTGTACCACCACTGGGTGAGGTCTGTGAGAGCAGTCTGAAAAATGTACATTCTGGAAGAAGGGTTTCAGGAGAGAAACGTGGAACAATTTGGGGATCCACATGGTGGGAGGCAAAAAAAGCCGATAAGCCACCGGGTTGATCCGTTTGAGGACCTTGAAAGGACCCAAGAATCTGGGCGCCAGCTTCTGAGAAGGAGTTTTAAGCTTGATATTCTTAGAGGAAAGCCAAACTCTGTCCCCTGGTTTATACTCTGGTGCAACGCCGATCCGCTTGAACCTTTTGTCTTCGGACGGCCCCTTGCAATGCTTTTTGAATCCTCTTAAAGGGGTCTTGTAGATTAGAGACTTGGAGATTTGCTGCAGGTACTCAAGACGGAATGGATGAGAGAGGAAGACGGCTGGGGTGGAACCCGTAAATAATGAAGAATGGCGACTCTTGCGTGGATTCATTCCTCAGCGAATTAATCGCAAACTCAGCCCAGGGTAATAGATCTACCCAGTTGTCTTGAGATTCAGACACAAAACACCTAAGATACTGCAACAAGGTCATATTCATTCTCTCCGTCTGGCCGTTGGTCTGTGGGTGATAACCCGAGGAGAAGTGGAGGGATATGCCAAGTCTGAGAAAACGCTCGCCAAAACTTAGAAACAAATTGAGTGCCCCTGTCCGAGACAATAGTTAGCGGAACGCCGTGTAGTCTGAAAATTTCTTTAGAAAACACGTCGGCCAAGGTGGCCGAATTGGGAAGACCCTTGAGGGGTACAAAGTGCGTGTGCTTGGAAAATCTGTCCACCACCACAAGAATCGTATTCATCCCTTTGGAAGGTGGGAGTTCCACAATAAAGTCCATGGATATATGTTTCCAAGGCCGTTCAGGGATGGGAAGGGGCATGAGAAGCCCAGATGGTTTGTGTCGAGCAGACTTACTCTGTGCGCATACCAGACAAGCTTTCGTGAAATCAAAAATGTCTTTGCTCATTTTAGGCCACCAAAAGGTACGCTTGATTAAATCCAGTGTCCTCTTGAATCCAGGATGACCCGCTGACCTAGACGAATGCCCCCAATTCAGGATCTTGTGGCAAAAACGTGGAGCGGCGTACAGACGTCCTTCTGGCACCCTTATTCTCGTAGGGATATGAGCCTGGGCTTTGGTGATTTCATCCAGGAGATCGAAAGTATTAGCAGAAATTACATATTTGGCAGGCAAAATGGTTTCCATAAGTTCATTAGATCTCTCTTCAGTAGAGAACTTATGTGAAAGTGTGTCGGCTTTAATATTCTTGGTACCAGGAATATATGAAATCGTGTAATTGAATCGGAAGAAAAAAAATGCCCAACGTGCTTGGCGGGATCCCAGACGACGAGCCCCCTCAATATACAATAAGTTTTTGTGATCTGTGAGAATGGCCACTGGCTCCTTGGTATCCTCTAAAAGGTGTCTCCATTCTTGTAAGGTTAGCTTGATCACCAAGAGTTCTCGGTTCCCGACATCATAATTTCTCTCAGCCGACAAAAATTTTCTTGAAAAGAACCCACAAGGATGGAGTTTCTCCTGAGGCGTGAACCTTTGTGAAAATACTGCCCCAGCTCCAACGTCGGAAGCGTCGACTTCATGGGTGAAGGAGAGAGATGTGTCTGGGTGACGAAGGATGGGGCGGAGACGAAGGCTCCTTTGAGGAACTCGAAGACTTTGATGGTCTCAGGGGACCATGCAGACGGGTCAGCCCCTTTTTTGGTAAGGGCGGTAATGGGCAGAGCGATAGTAGACAAATTATGGATACATTTCCGATAGTAGTTTGAGAACCCAAGGAAACGCTGGACAGCTTTCAGGGAATTCGGTAAGGGCCAATCTAGGACAGCCTTCAATTTCTCAGGATCCATGGTGAAGCCTTTGTCGGAGTTTATATAGCCCAGGAAGGCTATGGATGATTGGTTGAAGAGACATTTCTCCATCTTCGCTTAGGGGCTCTATGCGCGGAGCCGAGCGAGGACCACCTTGGTATGGTGTATGTGCTCCTCAGGGATTCTGGAGAAGATAATGATATTGTCTAGGTATACTATGACGAAGTTACCCAAAATGTCCCGGAAGATATCATTCCTAAATTCTTGGAAGACGGCTGGGGCGTTGCAGAGGCCAAACGGCATCAAGAGGTATTCATAATGGCCCGTGCGGGTGTTGAACGCAGTCTTCCACTCGTCGCCCTCCCGTACTCGGATCAGATTGTAAGCTCCTCTCAGCTCGAATTTGGAGAACACAGAGGCTCCTTGGAGCCGGTCAAAGAGTTCCAAGATAAGCGGAAGGGGGTACCGGTTTTTAACTGTGATCATGTTAAGCCCACGAAAGTCAATACAGGGTCTTAATGAGCCATCCTTTTTCTTCACGAAGAAGAACCCTGCCCCGGCCGGGGAAGTAGAATTCAGAATAAAGCCTCTCTTGAGGTTCTCCTGGATGTAGGTAGTCATAGCCTCGGTCTCAGGCACGGAGAGGGGATAGGACTTAGACTTAGGGAGTGTGGCTCCAGGAATTAATTCAATAGGGCTATCATACGAATGATGAGGCGGCAGAACCTCAGCCTGGGTTTTGTTAAAGACATCCAAAAAATCCTGGTAAACTTCTGGAAGAGTGCAGAGAGGTGGTTTCAAAGTGTTGAGGCCAGCGAGCATGGTAATGGGGGGTACGACAGCCTCCTTCATGGTAGAACCCCACTGAATCGGCAATTTGTCCGTCCAATCGACACGCGGATTGTGAAGCTGGAGCCAAGGTAATCCCAGAATTACCTTAACTGTGGGTGAATGGAAAACATCGAAGATGATGACCTCAGTGTGACCGTCCGCAGTGGAGAGTGTGAGAGGAACAGACTCCCAGATGATGAACGCTGGTTGGAGAGGTCAGCCGTCAATAGCCTCAAGGCCGATGGGTACTCTCTTCTTGACTAACGGAATTCGATTATTGCATGCATAGTCGTGATCCAGGAAGTTGCCACCAGACCCGGAGTCGATGAATGCTGCGACCACTACCCAGACATTGGGACCCTCGAGGGTTATAGGCAGTGCTTGACAAATCACCCAAAAATCTACTCGCCGAACAAAAAAATCTACTCGCCACCTAGTCCCACCCCAACCCCGCCCCTAGTCACCCTACCCCGCCCCTACCCCGCCCCTAGTCCCACCCCTAGTCCCGCATTTAAAAAAAACCCTAAATGAAATAAATTGAATAAATTTCTAGTAAGAACATTCGTTTTTGACATAAGTTTATTTATTATATTACATTATACTACAATAAGTCCTTGTGTGTGTGTGTGTATAAATGTCGAATCTAGAAAAAAAAGCCAGGTGTGAATGACTAGTTTCCTGCACCCCTTAACTAGTGCCTGGACATCCCCGCTTCACAATATTTAAAGCAGCAATCCCGCCTGGGATCTTACCTGATCCGCAGTCCCTCAATGTCCAGGTACCTCATTCCCGCAATGTTATACATTGGAGGGAATGTGTTCCCTACCTGTCTTCTGGGTTAGGGGGGGTTCCGATGTCTTCCGTGTGAAGCTTGAGTCAGATCTGGAAGAAAGCAGTATAGGTTATTTCGGTGTAGTATAGGGCAGTTAAGATATACAGGGTAAATAAAATATCCAGATTGTGAGACAGAGAGAGGGTGAGAGAGATGGTGAGACGGAGAGAGGGTGAGAGAGAGGGTGAGAGAAAGAAGGTGAGAGAGACGGAGAGAGAGAAGGTGAGAGACGGAGAGAGAAGGTGAGAGAGACGGAGAGAGAAGGTGAGAGAGACGGAGAGAGGGTGAGAGAGACGGAGAGAGGGTGAGAGAGATGGAGAGAGGGTGAGAAAGAGACGGAGAGAGGGTGAGAGAGAGACGTAGAGAGGGTGTGAGAGAGACGGAGAGAGGGTGAGAGATAGGGTGAGAGAGAGGGTGACGGGGTGAGAGAGGGGCTGAGAGAGGGGGTGATAGAGGGGTTGAGAGAGACGGAGAGAGGGTGAGAGAGACGGAGAGAGGGTGAGAGAGACACGGAGAGAGGGTGAGAGAGACACGGAGAGAGGGTGAGAGAGAGGGTGAGAGAGACGGACAGGTGAGAGACAGAGAGAGGGTGACTGTGGGGGTTGGGGTGACTGGGTTGGGTGATTGGGGTGTGGGGTGATTGGGGGGTAGGGTGATTGGGGGGCTGGGGTGACTGACTGGGTGTTTGGGTGGGGTGACGGGGTGGGGTTATTGGGGGGTTGGGGTGACGGGGTGTCTGACTGGGTGGGGATTACTGACTGACTGGGTGGGGTGACTGGGCGACTGGGCACAGGGCAGGGGGGTGGGATGACTGACTATGACTGACTGGGTGGGGGGGGATGACTGACTGGGTGGTTGGATGAATCACTGGGTGTGGGGGGTGACTGACTGGGTGGGGGGATGACTGACTGGGTGGGGGGATGACTGATTGGGTGGGGGGATGACTGATTGGGTGGGGGGATGACTGATTGAGTGGCGTGGGGGTGTACTTCTGGTGTCCTACATGTTCTCTCTCTCTCTCTCTCTCTCTCACACACACACACACTCTCTCATACCCATAAACACACTCTCTCATACACACACACACACACACACACACACACACACACACACACACACACACACACACACACACACACACACACACACACACACACACACACACACACACACACACACACACACTCTCCTACCCATACACACACACATACACACACACACTCTCCTACCCATACACACACACATACACACACACACACACTCTCCTACCCATACACACACACACACACACTCTCCTACCCATACACACACACACACACACACACACTCTCTCCTACACACACACACACACACACACACACACACACACACACACACACACACACACACACACACACACACACACACACACACACACACACACACACACACACACACACACACACACACACACACACACACACACACAAACTCTCCTACCCATACACACACACACACACACACACACACTCTCCTACCCATACACACACACACACACACACACACACACTCACACACACACACACACACACACACACACACACACACACACACACACACACACACACACACACACACACACACACACACACACACACACACACACACACACACACACACACACACTCTCCTACCCATACACACACACATACACACACACTCTCCTACCCATACACACACACATACACACACACACTCTCCTACCCATACACACACACATACACACACACACACACACACTCTCCTACCCATACACACACACACACACACACACACACGGGATGGGGAAACACCCCGCTACTACCTGCCACCCCGCGCGGGCAGCGGGAGCGAGGGGAGGAGGGGGTGTAAGAGAAACACCCGAGCCGTGCTGGCAGCGGGAGGGGGGTGAAACACCCGAGCCGCGCGGGCAGAGGGAGGGGGGTGAAACACCCGAGCCGCGCGGACAGAGGGAGGGGGGTGAAACACCCGAGCCGCGCGGACAGAAGGAGGGGGGTGAAGCACCCGAGCCACGCGGGAGGGGGGTGAAGCACCCGAGCCACGCGGGCAGCAGGAGGGGGGTGAAAAACCCGAGCCGCGCGGGCAGCAGGAGGGGGGTGAAACACCCGAGCCGCGCGGACAGAGGGAGGGGGGTGAAACACCCGAGCCGCGCGGGCAGAGGGAGGGGGGTGAAACACCCGAGCCGCGCGGGCAGAGGGAGGGGGGAAGAGAAAGACATGAGCCGCGCGGGCAGCGGGAGCGCCGAAGGGAGGCGGGAGAAACACCTCTGCTACCTCCCGCGCGGGCAGCGGGAGCGCCGGGGACCGGATGTATCAGTATAAATATTTATTAAAGGCATTAAATTCCCCCCCACCTCAAGCATGTGTCCACAATCCTCTCCATGACTGGATCAGTGCAGGTCTTGTAAGTAGGAGGTGACACAATTATACAGGAGGATATATAGGAAGAGGAGGAGCAGCAGACGCGCGCGCACCCCCAACCCCCCCCCCCCCTCCCCATTACTTACCCGTGCAGAGAAGGAAGGGCGGATTGAAGTCCTGGCAACTCCAAGCCGCGTCACAGCCAGAGGGATTTTTTTTTTTTTTTCGAGCAGGGGATTTTTTTTTTGCAGAGCAGGAGAAAAGCTACTGGCCACGAGCCAATATCCGATCGCAGCTGGCGAGTTGGCGACCGGGTTTGTCGAGCACTGGTTATAGGCAAAATAATTCTCTTCAGGAGTTCTTTGGGGGAAGAGGGGCAAGGAGAGATGGTACCCAGGGAAAGACCCTCAAACTTCACTGGGCATTCTCGTTTCCTGGTCTCAGGCGGCAGTGACGTACTTGGTGATCCAGGGAACCGCAATAGTAACAGAGACCCTCATTTCGGCGGCGCATTCTCTCTGCAGACCAGAGTTATTGACTACTGATTTGCATTGGTTTAGGGGCATCCAACGCCGGTAGGACCAAGGAAGGAGACCTAGGAGAAGCAGCCGTGGGTGGCATAAATCGGGGACGCTGGCGTTCCTGGCATCTCTCTTGAATGCGCTGGTCCACCCGGATGCTGAGGGTAATGTGATCCTCCAATGAACAGAGACGGGCATGAGCTGCTAGATCGTCCTTGAGGGATTCGGCCAAGCCCTGCCAGTATGCCGCAGAAAGAGCTTCATCATTTCACCGAGTCTCCGCAGCGATAGTGCGGAACTCCACCGCATATCTTGCAGCCGACCTGCGACCCTGGGAGAGATGAAACAAGGATGAAACAGCAGTCTCTTGACATGCTGGCGTATCAAAGACTTGCTGGAATTCTTGCCGAAATCTAGGGAAATCTTGCGTTATCTCTGGTCTGCTCTCCCAGAGAGGCGATGCCCAAGCGAGAGCGTCGCCCGTCAGCAAGGCGTAGATATAGGCCACCTTGGAGCGATCTGTGGGGAACCAAGATGGGGACATCTCGAACTGGACGTCACACTGGTTCAGGAATCCCCAGCAAATGAGGGGATCTCCGGCATACCGGTTGGGTGGTGGAATGCGTGGCTCCGAGGCGTCCATAGGTACCGGAGCAGGGGGTGCCGTTGCTGCTGGCGGGTCCCTCAGAGAGAGGTTATAAAGCTGCTGTGCCACGGCGGTTACTTGATCGCTCAGATATTGCCAGTGTTCCATGGACACACCTTGGCCACCTCAGGGGGGTCTGCATTTGGTGGGCTGTGCATAATGTAACGCTTGACTGCCCGCAGACCTGATCATTCCCCAGTACTAAGGTGGGTAAGGATATAACACGCACCCACAGCAGTGAGGGCATGCCCGGAGTGTGGTAAGATGCGTTGCCAGGTCTGGTGAGGAAAGGGTTAGCCAGATACTTGCCGCGTCCAGGGCGCCAGTGGTCCGAAGTTATAAATCCAAAAGCCATAGGTCAAGAGCAGGAGAGAGCAGCGTAGTGAGGTCCAAAGCCGAGTCCAGGGGGTAGCGAAGTACACGAAGTCTAACGAGAGCCGAGTGAAATCCAAGGGTATCGAACGAGGGCAGGGACTGGAGCGTGAGCTGCAAAACACAAGAGAGCCAGGCATAGATGTCCGTACTAATAGAGCCACAAGAAAACTATGCAGAGCGAGGAAGGAGAGGGCAGACAGGAACTATATATGTGGGAGAGCCAATGGGAGCAAGAGGTGGAGCGGGGGCCTGCCTGAGCGGAGCCAGGGATAGACTTAGATGCCTAGTGTGATGTTCACCAGTGGGAATAGCCTCCAGCTGATGGTGGTGGAGCCCAGCCTGCAGGAGGAGTGTAGAAGAGAACGGGTGCGCGCGCGCCCTGTAACAGTCCTGTGCGCACGCACCGGCAGCCTGTGGGTGGCGGCAGCATGTGCCATGGAGGACAGGAACAGCGCCCGACCGGAGGGGGTAAGGAGCCGACGGGGAGGGGGCCTGGGCCGTGCGGCATTGCTGGAAGCCGAGGTGATGGGGACACGCTGTAAGGCGCGTGTCCCCCGATCCCTTACATTTAGAGATTTACCAGGAGGAATCCAGACCGGGACTTCTAGCACTTCCTACTTTCACAGGGCTGCTGCAGCTGATTGAGTGAGGGGAAATTATTAAAAGCCTGCTCTAATCAGAGCAAGGCAGTGCAGTTCTGGCTCTCAGAGAAGTTTGTAAGGAGAGCTGTTTTGTGCTCAGGAGAGCAAGGACTTTTGTTTTTTTGTTTGTTTGCTTGTTTTACTCCTGTTTCTGCTGTAACATTTGAATGACAAAATAAACAAGCCAAAGTTTTTCAAAGCTGTGTCAGAAGACTGTCTCCTCTACCTGGAAGGCTGTGTGAAAGTGCTGATCCCTGGACAAAAGGTACATAGCAAAAGGGTACTTTTGTCACTATATATATATATATATATATATATATATATATATATATATATATATATATATATACAGTGGTTAAGAAATCATCGCCACACAAAAAAATCTACTCGCCACCTAGTACCAAACGTGTGCTGCTTGGGCCAATATTTACTCGCCCGGGGGTTAAATCCACTCGCCCGGTGCGAGCAAATGTATAGGTTTGTCGAACACTGTATATATATATATATATATATATATATATATATATATATATATATATATATATATATATATATATATATATATATATATATATATATATGAATTGTATAAGTGAATAAGTGTTTTTAATCATGTACTGTTTATTCATCCCTTTTTGCATTGTGTCAAATAAATAAACTAATTAATCTTTTGCATACCTGAGTGCTCCCATACGGGTTCCTTTTTGTTCTCCCTTCATTCATATAATTCACAACCCGTGAGCACCGCCAAACCTTATTTATGTAAATTCAATCAGTAATTTTCTTTGGCTTATGGTGGCATAAATTCTGTACTAGTAGATGCGAGGTTTTCTTTCCCCACCCCTCCCCCACTTTTTCCCCTGTTATTTGAATATATATATATATATATATATATATATATATATATATATATATATACATATATATATATATATATATATTACACAAACAGACAGAATCCGCATGCACACCTAATAATAACTAGGTTATTTATAGGACCATAATATAAACTCTCTAATAGAGAAAACCAGGTTGGTGCTCTGAGACAAGGATAGATAGAATATAAAAAAAGACACAAGAAGTCTAAAAAACAAGCACTCAAAAAATCCCCGAAAAAAATAATACTTTAATGTCTTCAATTGTAGCAAACTAAAACATAATAAAAACACAAAGCAGAACCCTGAAATAGACGAAGTGACTACATATAACCTATGGCCCATACAAAAAGTCTAAACTTATATACTGTACATGAATATCAAGCTTATTCGAGAAAAATGTCAGGTGAGATCCCAGGGAAACTAGTTCCCTGGATCAGCAAGACCGGCCGGTCACAATATAAACCAAAAAGACCTAAGGGGCACACTAATGAATAAACTGATATCATACACATATAAACCATACACACTGCTAGATGGAAACCGTAAAGGTACAAAACTGACCCTCTGTGGTGGGAAGTGTGCCGAAATCAGGGAACAAATATGTGGAGATGGATTATAACATTTGAAAAAATGACACAAATAAATCTAAGTGTCAAAAAAATCCTAACATAAAAATGAACAAATGTCCAGTTGTATCCAGGATAACATGAGGTCTGAATAAACAAATAACATATAAAGTCAATCAATTGTAGCATAGGGAATAAAGAAAAAATGGTATACTCATCCCCCCTTGAGATAAAAAGTGCAGTACTGTAGCTCAAAGATGCCAGACAGAAGTTTCCGCCAGATATCAGAATCCATATTGTTGTGAGTCCCAAAGTCAAACAGGGAATAAGTGTCACCACATAAAGTCTCAGTTTCACTGCAGCAGCTCCCACTCAGTGTGACGAAACGAATCAGGGTACGTATTTGCGACATGACGTCATCACGCAAGTGCACACTTTACGGCCAAAGCGTGCATGGAGCTGGATTGAGGCTGCGTTGCTCGTAGACTGCATTCTAAGCAGAGACATGGAGCACTTTCTGTGTAGTTTTCAGAGGATGAACTTGTACTGGTGAACCGGACGGAAAAATCGATCGGAACTGTTGGTGTGATCCAGGACGGTGTATACCTCGTTGGCGGTGATTATTATCACAAATCCCTTGATTTACTAATACCTTTGTGAGTGTTCCTAGTCCCTCTCCCAATCCCTTTTAATATTTTTAATATTAAATGTACTTTTTTTTACGCTATGGAGCGTGTACTCTCTGTCTTTTCGTTTAAATATATATATATATATATAGGTAACAGAGCAGATGGCACACAAATACAGATGAGGACAGGTGCTTAGTCCCATATGGATGAATACAATCAAAGGCTCCTTACCAGGCAGACCAGAGAATCCAGGGAATCCAAGCACTCCCTTGATAAAGGTCCTGTTTTTAGGACCGAAACGTTGGTGTTTTGTGCCTGCTTCACTAATACAATTCTTTTTGCTAACAAGTGTGCTGTCTCTTCCTTGCTGTGCCTGCTTTGGATTCCCTGGATTCTCTGGTCTGCCTGGTAAGGAGCCTTTGATTATATATATATATATATATATATATAATGATCCCAAAGAAGTCAATAAGGCACACATCAAAGCCAAGATCCCAAAGAGGGAGGAGCTGCTGTCACCAACAATGAGGACCACTGATTCTGATTGCTGTAAGGTGGTCAGCACTTACAGCACTGCATCTGAACATATCAAAAGGTCTATACAACAACATTGGTATATATTGGCTAATGATCGCAAGATTGGGAAAGACTTTAATGCTCCACCCCTTTTTTGTTATAAAAGAGGCAGAAATATGGGAGATCTGCTTACACATTCTGATCCCGCTGACAAATACATGCCAGCAAAGACATGGCTGGCGAGAAAACCGAGGTCATACAGATGCCATGGCTGTACCAACTGCCAGTTTATGCAGACGGGAAGTACTTTTGCTCACCCTCAGACTGGCAAATCTACAAAAATTAAACAATATTTAAACTGTGAGTCTAAATATGTAGTGTACTTCATCAAGTGCCCGTGTGGGCTCTACTACGTCGGAAAGACGATGAGAATGTTAAAGGAACGTATCAGTATTCATCGATGCGCAATCAGGAAGGCACTACTGGGTGCTGAAGATGACGATGATTTAATACACCAACCGGTGGCGCGACACTTCAGGAAACACAAACACAGTTTAGCAACTCTAAGATGTATGCCCATTATACAGGCTCGTGCCCCTACCAGGGGTGTCGACAGGAATACGCTACTATTACAGCTGGAAGCTAAAGCTATCTTTGATTTAAGTACAATGACCCAAAAAGGGCTTAACGAGGATTTTAAGCTAAGTTGTTTTCTTTAGGTCAGATCCTGATGATACCTATGGACATGTGCGTGTGTGGACAATCACATTAATTTCACTGATGTGCTTCATGGTATAATATCCTCTGTTGCTCTCCTTTGTTTTGAAGTCTATGCATATTTATTCATTATTTGTTTACATGCAAGTTCTACTTATTGTGGTATTCCCATATGCACTTATGGTTCACATGACACAGTCTGGCTCTGCCCTCTAGTAATGTCAGTACATTCCATCATGATCCCCACCATTCCCCCACACTCCCCCTCACCTATTTGTCCCTGGTTTTATTATGTTTCACTTATGTATGGCACAACCTGCTTTACTTCTTTAAATATCCTCTCCCTTCTGCCCCTAACATATCAATCAGAGCTCAGACCCATTGGTAACCATAACAATGGATGCAATACACACCTGGGTGATTAGCAGTATGGAGGTATCTTATGTAAGCTTAACCAACACATGACATCAGAGCTGCAGGTTTCTTGTGTTCATTTAATTGGGTGATGGTAATTGGTTAATTGACTTTCAGTGTTTGATGTATATATATGTGGTGAACTGTGTCATTCTCCCTTTGTATATGTTAGGAATATGAGCACACAGCGCCTCAGTTGGAGCTCACGGCTCTCTCCTTACAGTGCTCAGATCCTTCCACTACAACCACGCAAGCCCCCATCAGCTTCATCACTTACCCCTCGGCATGGTGGGACGCTCCACGAGGTTCTTCCTCCACGCTCTGCGCCGCAGCCGTCAGCTTGGAATCGCCGCCCCGCATGCACGTGCGCACCCCACGTTGCTTCCTCTCATGCACACGTCGGACTTACAGTGCACACACAAAAGCCCTCGAACTTATCCCCACTCAGGCTCCGCCCCCAAACACCGCACGGTTACAATCTGGCTCTTGCTGAGTGTCACCTGAGCTCTAAGAACAGCAGCCAATGCACTGAAGCTCCCTGGGCTCCTCCAGGCACGCCCCCTCTCCTGGTTGGCTTTTCCAGCTTTATATACCCTCTCTGTTCTGTGCTTCCTTGCTCGTCATAGTTTTTGTATGGGTGTTTCACAGTGCTTGTTCTTTGTTTCTCTCGGTTTTGACGCGGCTTGGCAGACTACCCCCTTTGGCTCTCGACTTTGGATTGTTCCTGTTTACGTACTGTGACAAACGGCTTACTCCGGGGCTCCGCCGTCTGTCCGGGACTGTTAGAACACGGTCTTTTAGGGTAGGTTAAATGATGAGACGTCACGTACTGTTCCTTTAAACAGGCTATGCCTGGTTTATTCAGTCCCAGGCACTGAGACTGCCACAGTTTAAACAGAAAACAAAGCCAAACAAAAAGCTGCTCGTCTGAGCGATAACTTAAACTTAGATGTCCCTGACTCAGAGTTGGAAGTGGCTTGTCCACTTCCACCAACAAAATAAGTACCTTTGCAGTCTTTAGACAAACTAACAGAATGAATGAAGCGATTTGGGAAAGAGGCTTTCTCACCCCTCTGCAGTTCAGCAGCCTTCCAGGCTCTTGGGCGGGGCCCAGAGGAAACAGGAAACAGGTCTTATATACCTGAACTCTAATCAGCATGACAGGTGACAGAAAACAGGCAGCAGACAAACTGTGGAATGGAGTGCCTGTACCACGAGGCTGCCCTGTTCAGCTTAGACAGGACAGAAACTGTTCAGTATCCTGGGAGCCCTGTATATGGAGTTTATTACCAACCCCTGGTTTCTGTCACATATCCTCCCCCCCAGCTCAGACCTCGAGGGGTGAGCGACCATGGATATTAGGGAGTGCATCCTTGACAACCCGTCGGCATTGCCATGTTTGTGCCCCGACCTGTGTTCCACAGAAAATTTAAAGGGCTGTAGGCTTAGGAACCACCTGGTCACCCTAGCGTTCTTCTCCCTATTTTGACACATCCAGGTAAGGGGTGCATGATCTGTGACCAATCGGAACTTTCTCCCCAACAGATAATACTTGAGTGTCTCTACAGCCCACTTTATTGCGAGACACTCTTTCTCGACTATGGAGTAATTTTTCTCCTGGGGATTTAGTTTCCTACTTAAATAAAGGATGGGGTGCTCCTCCCCTTGAGACTCCTGGGAGAGTACCGCCCCCAGCCCTACCTCAGATGCGTCGGTTTGGACTACGAACTCTTTGGAGAAGTCAGGTGTGACCAACACTGGTTGGGCACAGAGAGCTTCTTTCAGGCTTCTAAAGGCCTGTTCGGCTTCGGGGGACCACTTTACCATTAGCGGTCCTCTTGCTTTTGTGAGGTCGGTTAGTGGGGTTGCCTTAGTTGCAAAATTGGGAATAAACCTCCTATAGTAGCCAATTAACCCCAAAAAGGTCCTTACTTGTTTTTTTGTGACTGGCCTTGGCCAATTTTGTATCGCCTCTACTTTGAGTGTTTGTGGTTTGAGTAACCCTCTACCAATAGAATACCCCAGATACTTGGCCTCCTCCAGACCAATAGTGCATTTAGCGGGGTTAGCAGTTAGTCCAGCAGACCGAACTGCGTCGAGCACAGCTTGGACCTTTGGAAGGTGGGACTGCCAATCTTCACTATGGATTACCACATCATCCAGGTAGGCGGCAGCGTACCGAACATGTGGTTTTAAAATTTTATCCATCATTCTTTGGAATGTGGCGGGAGCTCCATGTAAGCCAAAAGGCAGCACCTTATATTGAAAGAGGCCGTCTGGGGTTGAGAAGGCTGTTTTTTCTTTTGCCCTTTCTGTGAGGGGAACCTGCCAGTACCCTTTTGTTAGGTCTAGGGTTGTGAGATATCGGGCTTTGCCCAGTCTCTCTACAAGTTCATCCACCCTGGGCATAGGATAAGTATCAAATTTTGACACCGCGTTTAGTTTCCGGTAGTCATTACAAAACCTTGTTGTACCGTCTGGCTTTGGGACTAAAACTATAGGGCTGTTCCACCCACTTTGGGATTCCTCAATTACGCCTAGTTTTAGCATTTTTTTAACCTCTAAACTTATAGCCTCTCTCTTGGCCTCTGGGATTCGGTACGGTTTAAGGTTAACTTGGACCCCCGGTTCAGAGACTATGTCATGTTTAATTACGTTAGTTTTACCTGGCTGTGTAGAGAAGATTTCTTTGTTCCTTCTCACTAAACTCTGGACCTCTCGTTTCTGATGCACGGACAGTGTTTCAGCTATGCTAACCTCTGGGTCAGTTTCTTGATTCTCTGACGGACCTGGGGGTACTAGGGTTAACAAGACCTCTCTATCTTTCCAGGGCTTGAGTAGGTTTATATGGTAAATTTGCTCAGGTTTCCTCCTACCTGGCTGCCTTACCCTATAATTTACTTCTCCCACTCTTTCCAAGACCTCATATGGCCCATGCCATTTAGCAAGGAATTTACTCTCCACGGTGGGAACCAGAACTAGTACCCTATCACCTGGAAAAAAAATTCTGACCCTAGCACCCTTATTATACGTATTCCTTTGTGCTTCTTGAGCTTTCTCCATGTGTTCCCTCACTATGGGTAGGACTGCAGCAATGCGGTCCTGCATTTGGGCAACATGCTCTATTACACTTCTGTAAGGGGTAACCTCGTGTTCCCAAGTTTCTTTGGCTATATCCAGTAAGCCCCTTGGATGTCGGCCATACAATAGTTCAAACGGGGAGAAGCCTGTGGATGACTGGGGAACTTCCCTAATGGCAAATAACAGGTATGGTAACAAACAGTCCCAGTTTTTCCCATCCTTATCGACCGCCCGGCGTAACATGCTCTTTAAGGTTTTATTGAACCTCTCCACTAAACCATCTGTTTGTGGATGATAGACTGAGGTTCTGAGATGCTTGATTTTTAGGAGTTTACATAGCTCTTTTGTTACTTGGGACATAAATGGTGTTCCCTGGTCAGATAAGATCTCTTTAGGAATTCCGACCCGGGAAAACAGAAGTACTAACTCTTTTGCTATGTTTTTAGCAGAGGTGCTACGTAGGGGAACTGCCTCCGGATATCGGGTAGCATAATCTAATATTACCAATATATGCTGATGTCCCCTAGCAGACTTTATTAGGGGTCCTACTAGATCCATAGCAATCCGGTCAAATGGTACCTCTATTATGGGAAGGGGTACCAATGGGCTGCGGTATGCTTTGAACGGGGCGGTGATCTGACATTCTGGGCATGAGGAACAATAGTTTGTAATTTCTGCCAGAACCCCAGGCCAATAAAAGCTTCGGAGAACCTTTTCTTTTGTCTTTTCCACCCCTAGGTGTCCCCCCAATGGATGACTATGTGCGAGGTGTAATACTACGTTACGGAATGTCCGTGGTACCAACAATTGTTTAGTTGTAACTGATTTTCTTTTATCAACCCGATATACTAGGTCGTTCTCTACCTCGAAGTAGGGGTAAGCAAGTGACCTATCTGGTTGGCCATGAGTACTATTCTGGTCCCGTATATTTCCCCTTGCTACCGCTAATGTGGGGTCCTCCCACTGGGCCTTCTTAAAACTCCCAGGACTGACCTCTAGGTCAGCGAGGGTCTTATCCTGTACTGGGGTGGTAAGTGCCTGATCAACATCTTGATTTGGGGTATTCCCTACCAAAGTAGTGATGGGGAAGGGAATTTCACAGCACTCCTCCTTTTCCCCTTTCTTATTTGGGCCCTCGTCAACCTCCATTTCTGAAAAAGGGAAAGGATTTGTTTCTTCTAACACTTCGTTATGGTCTGCTATTGAACTCTGGGCGCTATTCTGAGCTGGGGACCACATTTTTAGAAAATGGGGAAAGTCGGTCCCTATTAACACATCATGTGCCAGTTTGGGTACAACACCCACCTTGAAATCTAAAGAACCAAATTCTGTTTCAAAAAAAACATCAACAGTGGAATATTCATGATTATCCCCATGTATACAACAAATTGCCACTCTTTGTGAACTGTTTACCTGTTTCTTCTTAATGGGCAATAGGTATTCGGACACTAGTGTGACCATACTCCCAGAGTCAAGAAGTGCCCGAACCCTCTTACCATTAACCTTTACAAATGCCCACAGATGGTTATTCAAGGGGTCCTCTGGGCTAGGGCCCATACATTGGGACAACAGCGAATAAGGTTCCACGCTGTTGCATTGCATGGGCTCATCATTTAGTGGGCAGATTTTTGCTGTGTGGCCCCTCTCATGACAATTTACACATTTAGGTACATAGTCTGTGTCCCACTTAGAGCCTTTTCCCGGCTCCCCATGTTGGCTATTGCCCTTAGTGTGCGAACCACTGTTGCTGGTGCTGCGTGAAGGTGGTCGCCGCTCTTCAGCTCCCCTTAACCCCGGTACCCTTTTACCGTCTCTGGAAGAGTCCTGGAACCTCGGGTAGTGGGGTTGCTCCACGACTGTGGGTTGCGGGTGCTCTCCTGCTGCATTGTACCTTTCTACGAGGGCCACAAGCTCATCCGCATTGTGGGGGTCACTCCGACTGACCCAATGGCGTAAGGCAGAGGGAAGTTTCCTCAAGAACTGGTCCATGACCAACCGTTCCACGATGTGGCTTGCTGAGTTGATCTCGGGTTGTAGCCACTTCCGGGCGAGGTGGATGAGGTCATACATCTGGCTTCGGGTGGCTTTATCCATCGTGAAGGACCATGCGTGAAACCTTTGGGCGCGAACAGCCGTGGTTACGCCGAGGCGGGCGAGGATCTCGAACTTCAATTTTGCATAGACGTTAGCTTCGGCTGGCTCTAGATCAAAGTAAGCCTTCTGGGGTTCGCCGCTTAGGAAGGGTGCGATTAGACCAGCCCACTCAGCTTCTGGCCATCCCTCTCTCTGTGCCGTGCGTTCAAACGTGAGAAGATAGGCTTCCACATCATCCGAGGGTCCCATCTTCTGAAGGTAGTGGCTTGCCCTGGTCATTTTCGGAACTGGGGCTGCCGCTGCCAGTGGAAGGTTACTGATAGTCTCCCTCAGGATCTCGAGTTCCTGCTGTAAGCCCTGAGCGAACCGCTGTTGCTCCTCTTTCAGCAAGCGGTTTGTCTCTTGCTGGTTTGCATTCGCCTGTTGCAGGGCTTCATTCGCGTCTCTCTGGACAGCGACATTGCGTACCAGCGCACTCACCACGTCTTCCATCTTGTTTGGAGAGAGAGAAAAAAAAAACTTTTTTTTTTTTTTTTTCTTTAAAGTTCTTTAACCCCCAGACCTTTTAGTGTTCTGCCCGCATTCTCTTACATATGTGACAAACGGCTTACTCCGGGGCTCCGCCGTCTGTCCGGGACTGTTAGAACACGGTCTTTTAGGGTAGGTTAAATGATGAGACGTCACGTACTGTTCCTTTAAACAGGCTATGCCTGGTTTATTCAGTCCCAGGCACTGAGACTGCCACAGTTTAAACAGAAAACAAAGCCAAACAAAAAGCTGCTCGTCTGAGCGATAACTTAAACTTAGATGTCCCTGACTCAGAGTTGGAAGTGGCTTGTCCACTTCCACCAACAAAATAAGTACCTTTGCAGTCTTTAGACAAACTAACAGAATGAATGAAGCGATTTGGGAAAGAGGCTTTCTCACCCCTCTGCAGTTCAGCAGCCTTCCAGGCTCTTGGGCGGGGCCCAGAGGAAACAGGAAACAGGTCTTATATACCTGAACTCTAATCAGCATGACAGGTGACAGAAAACAGGCAGCAGACAAACTGTGGAATGGAGTGCCTGTACCACGAGGCTGCCCTGTTCAGCTTAGACAGGACAGAAACTGTTCAGTATCCTGGGAGCCCTGTATATGGAGTTTATTACCAACCCCTGGTTTCTGTCACAGTACCTTCTGGCTCCCTTCGACCACGGCACTCATCTCGATCCCTCCATACGTCTCCTACTCCTGATCTCGGCAATGGCAATGACCATTCTTCTGGGAAAACGGTACCGGCAAGTATTCACGCAATACACCCCATCTGGTCTGGCAACATCTAATACCACAACCCGGACATGTTCCTCGCTCTGTCGGTGTGTGTATTCATACCTGCCACCTCAGTTCTAGGGACAGGTCTGGTCTGCGGGCTACTCCGGCGTAACAGTACCCCCTGAGGAAGGTCCCATTCTGTAGGACTGAAACGTTTGGTTTCTGGATGTATTTTTGCTATCACTAATACACTTTGATTTTCAACATTGAGTGCTGTCTCTTGTTTACCAATCCTTGGAATGGTAACGTATAACTACATTCTCTATATGGGACGTGCACCTGTGGCTTACCAGCACCTATTGGAGTGCCAACTGCCTTATCTGACTATATATATATATTTCTATTTCACTTAAAACTTTTTCTGTATCTGTAAATATATGTAATGCTTCTCATAACCCTAATATTATAAATAATTACATGGCATAGGAATAGAGATGGGAAAAGCTGTCCAAATGCGTTCCATGGATTTACCTTGGAGTTCCATTTAAAATCCGATTGCTTGTTAAAATTCCTGGATGGATTGTACCCATTTGAATCTGCACAGATTATTTAAAATCCATCCGTGAGGCTTAGTTTATTGGATTTTAAATAATGTGCGGTTGAATTTAACGTAAATCTATCCAGCAGAATTTGTTTATTTCAAATTGTATTGTATGTCTTTATTTATATAGTGCCAAAAGAGTACTCAGCACGTCACAAAGAACACAGTATGGGGAATTATAATAATACAAAAACACAGCAAAATCAGACTATACTGTAGGTAAGGAAATCCCTGCCTCGAAGAGTTTACAATCTAAGTGGTATGATGGGAGATTTACAGAGACAGCAGGTGAGGGAATAAGTGCTGTAGATGGCAGTGCTTGGCCACAATGGGAGGTAGGAGTAACAGTGGGTGTGGGACAATAGCCATGAGTACAGTCTATTGGGATAATTGATTTGTGGGGACAGTTTTAAGGTTAGTCAGTATTAAATCAGAAGGTTAACACAATTTACATGGGAAGAGATGGTAGGGTGGCATGGGTGAGAGCAGGTGTGTATCTCTGGGTTCAGGCTTAGGGGAGATCTCCAGCAGCTGGAAGGAGTAGATAGAGAGTGTGAACAGAGGATTTGTGTGGGTGTTTTTTATTTAGGAGTAATGATGTTGTTGAGAGAGAGAGGTGTATAAATAATGGTGCAGTGGGGTGTGGGGACGTTGGAAAGAACAGAGACATTCACAAAGGAGTGAGGAAATAGTAAACAGAAAAAGCAATAGGGAGGGCATAGTGAGATGCAGGAGCAGAGACTTCCCAGTTATTGGATGATAGGAAGAGTACAAATAATCACAGCATTTAGAAAGTAAAGTTCTCACATTTGAAAAGTTGTTGTTGTTTTTGTGCAAAGTCCAGATCGTCCTCTAATCTTCACCTCCAATTTCAACTCAAAAATGTACTTTACGTACACTTTAAATGTTACACATCCATATGGCTCACAGCCAAGATAGACTGTCTTAACTTCTCTGATGACATGCATTTGACTAACAATTAAGGGAAGGGTTTGCCTAATAAACTTACAGAAACATACCAAAAAGTTGTTAATTAGACTTTAAGTTCTCTTTCAATTGATAGAAGAAATCAGCTCACAGAAACATACCTGTTTGAAGAAATGAATCAGAATGTTAGCCCAGATATTCAGAATGCATCCACGATTAAAGATATAGAAAGAAAACATCCAGAGATGATAACTCCAAAATTAACTCTACAGACATTTTAAATGTGACACTTTGATGTTTCACACAGCCATTGCCTGTTGTCATATTGTAAAATAAAGGTATGGCAGATTAATCCAAGTATTTTTTTTTTAAAAAGGCGACAGATTAATCCACCATTAAAAATCACAACCGGAGTTTTAATGCCGCTCCCACTTACTGATGGGACGGCCGTTATTCGAACATTTAACTCTGTGTGTAGATCAGAATACCCATTAGATGGTGCACAATTTATTTGAATCGTGCTGACTTAAACACACGGCTTGTTTATCGTTTTGTCCGGGTCAGAAAAGGGCATTTTAGCGTTGTCTGCAATACCGTCGAGAAACTCAAGTGGGCGATTGCAAATTGTTGTCATAAAAATCCAAAAGCAATTCAATGTCTGTATTATACACAGAGCATTGTGTGTACTGTACTGTGCATACTGTATCTGTATTATACACAGAGCAGTGTGAAATGCATAGGCGTGTCACAGTATCACATTTCTGCGCATTAAACATTATGGCCTTTTGAAAATATTTCTTTGGGCTGATAATCCATCACACAGCCCTCTCGCCCCCGCACACACACAAGACTCAAGGGTTTCAACTTCTTATCTACAGTACACCTCTCCCACACCTTTCATTTGCAATGGATGGCTATCTGGTTTGAATCTTCCCAAGCGTGGCCTTATAGTACATTCCTGCGCATGCGTATACTGTATCAATTCCCAGTAGAAGTTCAAGTCTGGAAAAAAAGTTTTTTGTTTTTTTTTTGTTACAGTATTTATTTTTCTTTTCTCGACATGGGCTTGCATAGCAATTATGGATATTATGAGAATCAAACAGTACTGTTGCTTTTTAATTCCACACTATTCATGTACGTTCTTTTTGAGGTGGGTGGCATACTGTAGTACTGTGATTTTTATTTGGTGGTGTGGGGATCAAAACTTTAGGATGATCTGTTGAGAATATGTCTTTGAACTACAGTACAGGTAATCCTTTATACAGCTCGCACCCCCTCCTCCCCCCTCGCACACTCACAAGGCTCAAGGATTTCAACTTCTTATCAACACCTCTGACACCATTCATTTTCAAATGGTTGGCTTTGTGGTTTCATTAATCTTCCCGAGTCTGCTCTCACAGTTCTGCACCTGCGTGTAATTCTCTTTGGTTGGGACCTGGGACCTTGTTGATTATAACGCGCATGCGTGTATAACTTCCCATTAATTTGGAAGTTAGTTCAAGTTATAAAAAATATACACTATACTGTATAACATTTTTTTCGGTTATCGCCATGGCTTGCATAGCAAGTATGGATATTATGATATTCAAGTTTTACAAATGCTGTATATATTTTTGGGGGTTATCACCATGGGCTTGCATAGTAATTATGGATATTATGAGAACCAAACAGTACTGTTGCTTTTTAATTCCACTCTAGTCATGTACTGAACGTTCTTTCTGAGGTGAGTGGCATACTGTAGTACTGTGATTTTTATTTGGGGGTGTGGGGAGCAAAACATTATGATAGCCTGTTGAGAATATGTTTTTGAACTACAGTACAGGTAATCCTTCGTACAGATCGCACCCCCTCCCTCCCCCCCCCCCCCACACACACACTCAAGGCTCAAGGATGTCAACTTCTTATCAACACCTCTGACAAACCATGCCACGCATGTGCAAGTGCAATAAACTTGCCTTTTTTTCAACACAACACCCCCCCCCCGCCCCACTAGTAATAAGATTAACATCTTATGTGAGATACGTACAGGCTGAGCTAAGCAAGCCCTTCTAAAACTGATATTGTACTGTAACAAAACAAGTCAACTTGAAGTTCAAAGCTTATCAACATTACAACAACAGAGCCCTCCAACAGAGCCATTCACGTAAATGTACTGTTGCATGATTATCATGAGCTAGGCAGAAGACATGTTGAATAATCCTTAATGCAGGAGAATTAGTATTTTTCTATAGAATGTTATTGCATTATTAACAGAAATGATTGATTAAATAATAAAAATATAATAATTTTTATAAAACATTTTTTTGTTTTTCTATATATTGTTCCCCAAACTAATGTGAAATGCAATACTTTGTTTGTTGAACTGTTCATAAGAATTTCAGGTCTGCAAGAGGGGGTCGATTTAAAAAATAGATTTTATTTTTTAATGCATTATACAGTACAAAAATACAATACAGTAACTCTTGTCTTTCTCTTTTTTATGGCATTGCGAGATGGGGGGAGATCAGGGAGAGAGGGGACTGCAGCTCTGAAAATACATTATTTCAAAAGATTTTTTTTAAAACAATTTTTTTTTTGGCAAACACGAATTTCAATACAGTAAGTACCGAGAGAGGGTAGGAGAGGGGGGTTTGTGTAAGATACAGGCTGGTTTGTACATGAACACTGTACTATTATCTTACACATCCCCCCTTCCTTTTTTCATTGCGGCAGTTCTGAAAATGAAAAGGAACAATAAATGCAGACATGGTTAGTTTGAGTACCATCTAGGGAACCTTCTGTTCCTGAAGTGAACATTGCTGACACCTTGTCTTGCCCTCAGAAACAGGAGGTAAAGGAGTTTCTTGTGCGCAATGCCCGAGTTTTCTCCCCTTTACCCGGGTGAACCTCGGTTATGGAGCATAACATCCATACAGAACCTGGGAAGGTAATACATCTTAAGCCCTATAGATTACCTGAGGCTAGGTGACAGGCCGTTAAAGAGGAGGTACAGAAAATGTTGGACCTCGACGTAATCGAGGAATCATTCAGTAACTGGTCGAGCCCTATCGTGCTGGTTCCGAAACCGGATGGCTCGATCAGGTTCTGTAATGATTTTAGGAAACTAAATGCAGTCTCCAAATTTGATACATACCCTATGCCACGGGTGGACGAACTGATAGACCGGGTAGGTGATGCCCGATACTTAACTACCCTTGATCTGACTAAGGGGTATTTGCAGGTACCTCTAGCACAGGCTGCTAAAGAAAAAACAGCATTTTCCACACCAGGCGGGCTATACCAATATAATGTCCTACCGTTTGGTCTACATGGGGCTCCAGCAACCTTTCAGAGATTGATGGACCGGGTGTTGAAGTCCCATACAGACTATGCCGCGAGCTACCTGGATGATGTGATAATTCACAGTTATGACTGGGATCTCACCTGGAAAAGGTACAGGCAGTTCTAGACTCCCTGGAGGAAGCGGGTCTGACGGCAAACCCTTCTAAGTGTGCTATCGGTTTAGAAGAGACCAAGTACTTAGGGTATACGGTTGGTAGAGGGCTTGTGAAACCGCAGGTGGCAAAGCTGAAGACAATTAGGGAGTGGCCGAGACCAGTAACTATGAAACAGGTTAAAGCCTTCCTCGGCCTGGCCGGTTACTATCGTCGCTTTATACAAGACTTTGCCCCCCTCTCAACCCCTCTGTCCGACCTAACGAAAGGGAAGAGTTCGGTCATGGTGAAGTGGTCTGACCAGACGGAGAAAGCTTTCCAAAGCTTAAAAGACGCCTTATGTGCTCATCCCGTCCTGATCACCCCGGACTTCACCAGGGACTTTCAGGTTCAGTGTGACGCTTCCGATGTAGGGATAGGAGCAGTCCTGTCACAAAGAGTCGGAGCGGAGGAACACCCCATCATATATATCAGCCAAAAGCTAACTGTCCATGAGAAGAGATATGCTGTAGTTGAGAAAGAGGGCTTGGCCATCAAATGGGCATTTGAGACTCTAAAATATTATTTGTTAGGGAGAAAATTTACCCTAATAACGGACCATGCACCCTTAAAGTACATGCAACAAAATAAGGAAAAGAATGCTCGTGTAACTCGCTCGTTTTTGAGTCTCCAGGGGTTCCAGTTCACAGTTGAACACAGGCCAGGCTCCAAACATGGAAATGCTGATGCATTGTCCCGAGTATACACCTCCCTATTTTCAAGTGCTCACCCGATAACGATTGAGCAAAGGGGGGGGATATGTGATATATTGAAGCAAAAGGTGTTTGAGGGGAGGTACATAGGACCCAGCACCTTCCAGGGTGTGTTCCCTTCACTCTCACCTGAGCCCTAATTAATGAGCTTCAAGGTTAAATGGCAGCACAGACAGCTTCCTGGGCTGCTGCTGTGCTGATCTGAAGGCACACACACAGACAGCCCTGTGAGATACTGCAAAGGGAAGCTGCAGGTACAGTGTCTAAAGTGGGGAAGACCTTAGGTTTCCCCCACTGTTAGTTAGGGACTAAGGTGTATTAGTCAGAACTCTGAAAAGGAGTTAGATTTTTTGTTTCTATTTTTTTGTTATAAGCAACCCTGTTCCTGCTTTGTACCTGACAAATAAACCCTCCTGTGCATCAGTACTACGTTTCCCTGCCTTTGATCTGGATAAAAGAGACTGCAACGTGGTGTGGACATCACAGGGGGTATATAAATTAGGAGCTTACTGGTTTTCTCTGTTTTATTAAAAAGTTCCTCAGTTATTTATGTGTTCGTAGGAAATAATGTTTCTCTATGTGGCTGCTAAGCCTACAGTTCACCCCTTCATTTGCATAGTAATTACAAAGACTAACTAATAACACAAATGCCTATAAGAATAGATGCACTTCATTTAATTTACTGATACTGACTGTTTTTATTATACATTTAACTGCACTTCATGGAATATCAAAGCTCTTTATATTTTCCATGCCTAGCTAAGTTTGCTTCTGAAATGGCAATTTGCCTAACTATTGCTCTATGCTTTATAAAGTCCCATTTTCTATGCTTCATAAAGTCTCCTTTTTTGATGAATTAAAAAAGACAACAGGAGATGAACAAAGCATTGTTTAAAACAAAACCAATGGTAAGTTAATTCAATTAAAATCCATGGCACAGTATATACAGTAAGGATGACAGATGTAATAAATGTTATTAGCAATATTTTGCACAGTAATTATAACTAGAGAAGGGCAAAAGTGATAATGTGAAATCTGAACCTACAGGAAACGTGCATTCCAAATCCAAATTAAAAAAACAAATAGAAAACCTTTAAGATTTTTAGAACCAAAAATAGCAAAGATTAAAAAAAAAAAACATTTCTTAGACAGGTCGTCAAACCTGCCTTTCACCATAGTCACTTAGCATACAGTGCTTTCACTGCAGCCAAGGACTCTGGGTAATGACATTCAAATTAGCACTCACTGTGTGTAACTTTTTCCTTCCATTAAATTATAACATGGATACCCATAAGTTATGCCTGCCGTTTTACACAGCTTTTTCAGCACTCTTAAGAACTGATTAACTGCTCCTGTGGCTATTAAATAAATTATATAGCAGTACATTAATATTTCATAATATTAATAACAACAATACTGACAATTAGTTTCAAGGAGGGTTAAACTGATACACATTTATTTCTCTCATTCTCTGCACTACATTTCATCCACAAAAATCAATGATGCTGGCCGCCATACAGCTTGAATCCACTGGGGCTTGCATACATTTTGCCTGGACTCACAAGTGCATGGTACGGATGGACCCCAAAAGCCAGAGAACATTGACAGAGCAGATTAGTTTGCCCATAACTATCCACCAACTTCATCCAAGTGTTAACATTGAAGGTATGCTTCACTTTAGTTCTACCAAAGGCAGCCCAAATTGTTGGGGTTTGTGATAAAGAAACACCATTGTGAGTATGTAACTGTGTAAAGTAAAAAAAAAATATTCCTCTTTTGCTATTAATATAAGATTTATCAATTATTTTTGTATTATTTTTATCTTGCTTACTACTCTAGACATCTATATAAAAAGTAACAGATGAGACAGTGCTATGAATTTGAATTTAAAATGTTGATAAATAGAATATACCTGTATGGGTATATTTGCTAATTGTTATGCATTGCCTTGTATTACAGTATACTGTAACAATCTAAAATATACCTAGGAACAACAACAAACATAGATTTCATCACTAAGCTTAGCAAAGTATGCTCTAACCTATGATTTTTCATTATCTATATTTAGCACTATCAATATTTTTTAAGGTGCTCCTACAGACTACTTTCTCATAAATGCAATTCATTTTCAAAGCCAAAAATACGTATATACTGTAGTCTGCTTTCCTACATTTTAGTTTTTAAAGAAAACAGTGGTCAGGGAACAGCTTCCTACACAGATGAAAGTATACACTTACAACATAATCAGCACTTGATTCTCCCACAGTACACCTTTTGTATACATGTTTACTTTATTTTCATTACTTAAAAAATGTGACCTCCCAATCTTGTTAAACAACCATTTCGTTGTTGGCAATGCTACCTGACATTTTCTTATGGGTAAATTATAGAATTAGGTCATAACATAAAACACCATAATATCATGGAAGATATTAAGTGGAAGTGACAGTGTGGCAGATTAGGAAAAAAAAACATTCTAAAATTAAGTTATGTATAGATCAATGCATTCTATTTTTTAACCTGTGTAATGAAATTATTCAAATGTTACTGTCACTGTGATATGCTGACAAAGCAAAACTGTCTTGAGAACGGTATAGAGACGCAGGTAGAATTTTATTCTATCTTGGAAAGAATAATCTTACTGGGATAAGTACAGTATTTCTATGCTACTGTAAATAACAAAGAATGAGTGTTGTTAATTTAAATAATTTATTTTATTTTTATTTATAAAAATGTTTTACCAGGAAGTAATACATTGAGAGTTACCTCTCGTTTTCATGTACCTACTACAATACCTATTGTAGTGACTAGAGAGAACTTTTTAGAAAACTTTTCAAACATGGCACATCATGCATTTTTTCTTTATGTAAATGTTTTACCCCTCAAAAAGTGCAAGGTCACATTATCAATGTTTGTGACTGTGGATTCATTAACATAATTTTCCATAACATCTCAATGAAAATATCAAAATATAAGTACAGTTGAAAAATAAATGGATACATCTTGAACAAAAATAAATGAACATTTTGTTAAATTGTAAATTTTTGAAAAAATTTCACAGAAAATTCATGGACTGGAACCCAGCAAGTTTGCAAATCTTTGGAAGTGATGTAAAATTGGCTATGTTTGTATTTAAAATGACTTACCACAATTAAAGGATTAGATATATGGGAACTTGTCCAAGTTAACTTTTTAAATTTGCAAAAGTGTGAAATGTTGGACTAAAGGCTACATGTTGGTTTAAAACGTCAAATTAGTATTTCTCAATTATATTATTGAGACTATTAGGGACATTTCCAAATGATTCTATAGAATTGTTAGAAAATATCTAATCATATCCAACATACATTTGTACTGTAGTTACTTTCACAGGTATGAGCCCTAATAAAAAGCTGTGTTATTTAAACTTGAAAACTTATAAAAAATGTAGCCCCTATAAAATAATTGTGGGTTGGCAGAGAACATTCAAAATAACGAGGTACTGTCATAGAGAGAATGGTGGAAGTTGCCGACTGGAAGCGGCTAATGAACCTGCATCACAAGATTTCCTCTATTTGCTACAGAGGCAGCAACAAAATCATAACTGGGAAAGATCTTGCAAGCGCAGAAAATAACATTGAGCATCAGAGAATACAACAAATGCAAATCCAATCTATACACACAAAAACATGCTGTATGTATAGTATTCAGTCAGATGTACATTAAATGGTATTCTACAAAACTAGAATTAAAAGAATTACTCACTACAGAATACCAAGGTGTATCATTTAACTGCAGAGCACCAAACCTCAAAGACCACCTAGACCATAGTAATGTTTCCAGTGTCGTTACTGATACTTTGATCCCCAGTGACCAAAGGGCACTTATGAATGCGGGACATGCAAGGCATGCCAGTATATACATGCATCCAAGTCTTTTTTTCCAATTGGGAAAATATTCAACAATTTACCACAAAACTTTTCATCAACTGTAAAAGTACAGGCATAATTTATTTGGCTGCCTGCAGGTGTGGGAAAAAATTTATGGGTAAAACCCTAAGCGAGTTCAGACACTGCATCCTTCCACATGTTGGCTCAGTGTGCAACCACCTGGAAACATCATTGGCCCACTATTTAAATGATTCAGACCACGGGACATCAATGGCCTCCTCTTCTGTGGAATTTACCACATTACCACAGGCCCTAGAAAGGGGGACTGGGATAAGGTCCTCCTCCATAGAGAGAGCCAGTGGATATATGATCTCCACACTCTCAGACTCAATGGTCTCAACTAGGGTTTCCAATACTAATCCATTTTGAGGAATTTATCTCTCTGTCTTAATTCTTCCGAGTTTTTTCTGATGTTATTGATTACCACCAATTGTACTGAGAAACCTGTCTACTTCTGTACATGACGACAAGCATATTTATGTATGCCACACCAGTGGTCTGAAACCATACTTTGGTCATTGCTTACTGCCAGGCACCCACCATACATATTTAACTATCAAGTTATCTGGCATGAATCCACTTTATTTTTCTCCCCTCCTCCAATATGCACAAGCATAGTTAAGACTGCTTCTATTTATCTGGAAGTAAGAACTAGAGCAGTAGTTAACTAACTACAACCTCCACACAAGTCTACATCACACTCTCCATTAGCAACAACCAGCACACTGAGTGTTATTTTTTTTTCACTTACTTAACTGTACTCCGCCCTCTTGCCGGTGAAATATAGTGATAAATAGCAGGAACTATGGAGGGGAGGGATCTTACCTTTTTTGAGAAAGTGAAAGCAAAAAGTATGTCTGAGGGTAGGCGTCACCCTGGCGTCACGCAACATTTGACTCATCCTACTCAACGGGAGGGGGTAATTGGCTCCAGCCAAAAGCAATATACGAGCGGCTATGTGTTGCTGGAAAAGGATTTGGACTGAGGGAAAGCTTAGCTCTAGCTGTTAGGGTCTCCCCATTCACTCCTTCCCACTCCTCCCCTCTCTATTTTTGTAGGGTTATGTATGTAGGGATAGACTTACCTTAATTTGTCCGATACTAACCTCCACTGTACCATTTTACCTGCACGCTCAGTCTGCTGCCACACAGCCTGTAGGCTGCTTCAAACTTACAGGGACATTTGCTACATATTGGTTGGAGGTTAGTGGCTCCTCCTCCCTGGGTTTATGCTCACCCACCCCAATTTTAAGTAGTGGTTTTTCCATGTAACTGTGCAGAACAGGTCCACTGAGGCCATTCTCCCTCCACTGCAGAGGTAAATGAACATTTTCACAGGTAGTGTTAAGACCTCCATACTGATCATACCGTGAAGTGGCGGAAGACTTATAATGCTTTGGCCAAAGGGTTCACCTAAATGACCCTTACTCATGAGAATACTAACATTGAAGTATTTAACTATGTATTTTGTCACATTGGGTGTAGTATTGGGTATTTTTTTCTTTTGTTATATACATTTAGCCATGCTTAATAGCATATATATATATATATATATATATATATATATATATATATATATATATATATATATATATACATATACAGTGTTATACAATTAATGATAACCACACGCCCGTGGCGTGTAGATTTAGGCCGCTGCTGCGGCTATATGAATTTCCCCTGCTCGCACCAATTTTTTTTTTTTAAATAAATAAGTAATCCCCCTCCCTGATTGACCTGCCGCGAGGAAGAGTCAACCCTCCCCCCCACCCCCCACCCCGCTTGCTGCCCAGGGCTGGATGACAAGGCGCTTCCCCTCCGTCCCACGCTCCTTTGGCACCCGCGCGGCAGGGTAATAGGAGCGGGGAAGAAGGGAAGCAGTCTGGGCGGGAGGTAGAGGAAGGGGGGTGCGCGCGAGGGGGGTGCGCGCGCACGCGCTGGAGGGGGGGCGGCATGTTGAGTTCCCGGCCATGATTCCCATCGGGAGGTTGGTGTGGCTGTGTGGCTGTTCCCTGCTCACCACCGATCCCCCCCGTCGGCCCCCCACCCCCGTGCAACTAACGCCCGACTAATGTCTGGCTGCCTGACCTCCCCCTGACCCCCCTCCTGGCTGCAGCCTGGGCGCACGTGTGGCTTGCCACGTTTCCCATCGTGGGGAGGTTGGCGGCCGTGCGCCTGTCCGGCTGGCCCCCCGATCCCCCCAGATGGCCCCCCGATCCTCCCGCTGCCCCCCCGACTGCTCCGCTGGCCCCCGATCCTCCTGCGGCCCCCCGATCCTCCCACTGGCCCCCCCGATCCTCCCGCTGGCCCCCCGATCCTCCCGCTGCCCCCCAATCCTCCCGCTGGCCCCCTGATCCTCCCGCTGGCCCCCCGATCCTCCCGCTGGCACCTCGACCTCCCCGCTGCCCCGATCCTTCCGCTGGCCCCCCGATCCTCCCGCTGGCACCTCGACCCCCCGCTGCCCCCTGATCCTCCCGCTGGCCCCCCCAATATTCCCACTGGCCCCCGATCCTCCTGCTGCCCCCCTGATCCTCCCGCTGCCCCCCGATCCTCCCGCTGGCCCCCCGATCCTCCCGCTGGCCCCCCGATCCTCCCGCTGGCACCTCGACCCCCCGCTGGCCCCCCGATCCTCCCGCTGCCCCCTCGATCCTCCCACTGCCCCCCGATCCTCTCGCTGGCACCTCGACCCCCCTGCTGGTCCCCCGATCCTCCCGCTAGCCCCTCGATCCTCCCGCTGGTCCCCCGAACCTCCCACCCCCCCCCTCTGGCTCCTCGATCGTCTCGCAACTGCTACCCGATCCCCTGGCATGTGGAGCAGCATGTGGAGGACAAGCAGGCCCTGGAGGAACAGGTGGGCCCCCTCCCTTCCAATGAATACAAACCCAGTCACCCACCCAGTGAGTGTGTGTCTGTGAGTGTTTGTGTTTTTGTGAATGTGAGTGTGGATGTTTGTGTCTGAGTGTTTGTGTGTGTGTGAGTGAGTGTGGGTGAGTGTGTGTGTTTGTGTGTCTGTGAG